>NC_056728.1:1085964512-1086022012 GCF_019279795.1 Protopterus annectens
GATTTCCATTTTCCGGTAATTGCTTTTTTGATAGACAACAGAATTAAACTTAAGGCCTTACTTACATCTAGGCAATTCATATATTGTGTCTTGGCTCAAAAAGAATTATGTCCTTAATTATAGCCATTTACTCCCCCAATATTTCTGACAGAGTACTCTGTAAGAAAATTTTAAAAATCTGCCAACTCATTACACTTTGAAAACTCTTTGGAGCTCTTTATTAAGGATGTAATTCTTGCAGCTTATCACCCAGATTGCATTTCTATAGCCTGCAAAAAGGCAGACTGTGTTTTTTCAAGCCCCTATCTGAATGGATAAGTCCCTGATTAGGTATCCCTTGAAGAGCTCCTGTGGGATTTTATCAGTTTAGCACATGGCCTGCAGACCACAGCACCTTCCCACCAGACCAAGAGTCTAAAACTTCATGTAGGTGTAGCACTGGAGTATGTTGCTTTGCCTTAGTAGAGGTTAGAACCCTCATCTTCTCATTTCATCAGCTCAAATCTGAGTACTCGCTTTCTGAATCTAGGCTGAAGGACAAAGTGGTCAAGTTCTTCTGTACAACTTTCATGTAGCCTGTTGCAGTTTGTATTTTGCTGACTTGCTGGCTTGGGCCTCACTCTCAGGTATGTGCCTTTGTGAGATGGCTTGGCTGAGGCTGTTGTTCCTGAAGAAGGAGCTCAGAAATTCCATCCTGGATGCCCAGTCCATGGGATATTTCTGTTTGACCAGTCCTCTAAGGACTTTGTAGGCTCTCTGTTGAAGAGGAATCAAGCCCTTGCCACTGTGGAGGACCTTTATGATCCTTTTGCAACCTTGTTTTCTTGTTCTTTCATGCTCAACCAACCCAAAAGAGGAAGAATTCCCTTACAGGCCCAAGAGGTTAAGGTTTTTGGCATGCCCCCCCATGCTGGCCAAATCACCAAAGAGGACTAGTGTAGTGACCCAACTGCAGTAGTCTTGATAGTGATTTGAAGTGTCAGATCTCGGTCTTTGCTGACTTGGGACCCTGCAGCAAGACCATTAGATTCTGGAAGTAGTCATGGCTGGCCATAACTTAAACTTCTTAGGCTGACCCCAAAAGAGACTACTGAAACAATAAACCATCTCTGCACAGCTCTTTGGAAGGGCCTAGACTCTACTGTAGAAAATAACTATAGAGGTTATGCATCACTAGTAACAGCAGTGTAATCTTTCTCTCTATAGTGATTTGCTGCTAGTACCTTGGTTCCTTTGCCAGTTTTCTCCAGTATATTGCAACTCCCTCTTTCCTATTTTCTATACCATTACTTGCAGTCAGCCCTTCTTTCTTCATTCTCTTGTTGGCTTAGTTTCTAGAATATTTTGTGCTACTTTATGAATATAGTATTCTTTATGTTTGTTATTATCCCCCTTAGGATCTGCCTCCAAATTCCCACACTCTTTGTTTCTAAAACTCCCCCTGCTTCTTTGTCATCCACTTCCATTTTGAATGATAGCCTTCTGCGTGTGTTGAATATATGAACCTTAACTGTGTAGCACTAAAATATCTCTTTGAATCAGGTAATCTTAAACACCTTGTTCTGTTAGAAGGATCAACTTATCCCACTTAACTCCCCTCCAAGATGATGTCCTAACACTATTTATTAATTGTTGTCCACAACTTCTTATCTGGTTGATGTAAGTGTCCCTGTTACATCTTCCAGTTTCCTTTTCACTCGGCCCCTGCTTCTCGACCTCATTCTCATCCCCTTCTCTCCTGGTTGATAGAAATGTGCTGGGTCGAGAAGCAGGAGCTGAGTAAAAAGGAAACTGGAAAAAGTAACAGGGATACCAACAATAAAAAAGGCCTGGGAGATCCAGAAGAAACAATGATTTGGAACTTGTCGTCCCATGTACTTAGCAGAAGAGACTAGTGTCTTAAAGAAAGGACTAATGTATTCCAAGCCAAAAGATGGACTTTACTGAGGTAATTTTTGATTTAAAGTTGTTTACTAGAAATTTGACTTTAAAACTGAATTATAAAAGTAATGAACATGTTGACAGTGTAGAAATGTTTAGAAAACTGAGTACATATGTACCAGTACTTAATCCAGTGATTAATGCCTTTGAAAGACTGTGTATTAATGGCGTAAACAAGATTAATGAAAGTGATAGAACTACTAAATTAAAGAAGTACAACTTGACAAAAAATGAATATCTGGCACTTAGAAACTTAAAAGCTAATCATAGCATAATAATAATGAGACCAGCAGACAAGGGAGGTCCTTTAGTGATATTTGATGTGGAAAGATATCAGAATGACATGAAAATAATGTTGTCAGATGCTCACTTTTATTCTGTCATAAATAAAGTTAGAGTTCAAAGTGTCACAAGACATATTAATACAGTTTACACCGAACTTTTTAGAAATGGTAAGATTGATAAAAGTTTTTATGACTATCTAACAGTACAGCATCCACTATTACCTGTGATTCAAGGGTTACCTAAACTTCACAAAGACCCCATATGTCCACCACTAAGACCTATAGTGGCTGGACAAGAATGGTCAACAGAGCCAGCCTCTATATATAGAGAGAAAACCCTCCGCCCATATTTGAATAACACAGGACATATATTAAAAGACCCAAAACACTTTTTGAATGACTTGTTTGATTTTTGTGATAATTATAAGAACTGTGAAGATGTGTATTTAGTAACTATGGATATTGCATCACTGTTTACGATGATTCCAAACAAAGAAGGAACAAGCAACACAGAGTTGTTTTTTTAAGTCTTGTAAAGAATTTAATGGAGGGAACATGGAAGATATTACTAAGTTGTTAAAGACAGTCTTGGAAAATAACATATTTATGTTCAATGAAATATCTATTGGCAGAGGCATGGTGTAGCTATGGGCACTTGTGCCAATAGCTACGCCAATGCTGTATTAGCCGTTTGGGAAGATGAGTTTATTCTAAGAGGGAGATACAAACAACATATTCTTTATTACTGTAGGTTTGTGGATGACCTTTTTTGTTATGGGGACATGGGTACAGTTTACAGATTTTTTTTGATTACATTAATAACTCTACAAATTACTTAAAATTATCAGTGGATATGTCATTAGAAGAAGTTCACTTCTTGGATGTTAACATTAAAAAAGATGTGGAAGGGAGGATATATAAAAATTTATGTAAGAAAGAAGGTCACTGTGACAGTTTTGTGCACAGAACCAGTATGCACCCTCCACATATATTTAAGAGCGTAGCACATAGCCAGTTACTTAGAACATCTAGCCTTAATGCAAGAGAGGATTTTGAACAACAAGCTGAAAAGAGTCAACATTTTGTAGAGAGAGAGGTTACCATTAGGATGAAATTAATAAAACTAGAGATATGGTGGTTGAAATGAGGGAAAACACAGCTAGTCCACCTTTTTCTAAAAGGGATAATATGTCAGTACATACAACACATAAAAAGAAGACAGAAAATAAAATAAGATTTCCTCTGTTTTATTCCACTGATGTGAGGCTGTATAAAAATATAATTGAGAAGCACTGGGAAATTTTGATGACAGATAAAGAGATTAGTTCCTTACTGGAACCTAGACTAAGTTTTGCACATAAGAATATGCACTCTTTAGAGAAGACTTCGTTATTTTAAGAATGAAAATATAAGGAAAAGAGATGGACAGACTTGTCCATGTGGGAGATGTTCCATGTGTAAATATATAAGTAACAGTAATAAGTTTTTACATCCTGACACAGGCAGGGAATATGTATTTAGCATTTCAGCAACATGTGCTTCAGAACATATTATTTATTTACCCCAATGTACAGTATGTTTTTGTTTCTGTGTGGGAAAATCAGATAGAGCCCTTCAATATTGTATCAAGGAACATGTGTACCAGATACAGAAAAAAGTGATGTTAGTGCATTATCTAAACATATTAGAGTGAATGACAACACACACAATTTTACTTTTATAGTTAGAGGTAAAATATGACAACATCAGAATGGGGGACATTAGAAACAGGACAGGACAGCTTGAGGAAAAATGGATTATTAGACTGAAAGCAGATTCTGGGCATGGATTAAATGACAGAGAATACCCATAAGACTAAAACGTAAAGAAAGCAAGACCATTGAATAAATGAAATGTTAAGTCATTTTATGACATGCCTACTTACATTAAATATTAGAGATTTTTATCAGTATATGTTTATATTTGAGCACATTTTATGTTAGTATATGTGCATTTTTTATATATGTATTCTTTATACATGTGTTTTTTATGTGTTTGTTATGCATTATACTTTTTAGAATCATGTTTACACAGTGAAGGACTGAATGTTTTTACTTAATGAAGGATGTTTCTTTAAGATGATTGTGACTTAATTAGTTGGTTCAAGGTATAATTACACAGTAGACGGCATGCATTTGTATCTGAAGAAGCAGAAGTTTTCTGTGAAAAAGCACTTTTACGTCTGTGGTTGAATAAAGAAAAGTTTTTTTAACACTGAAACTACCTGCCATTTTTCAGACTACAAGTGTTGTACATTTAATTGTTTTATTAGTGTTGTGAAATGTTTGCCTCCTCATCACATAACCTCAGTGAATCATTTCTTTCAATTTTGCCAATACCTTTTCCATTTATTTTAGCTAGTATGGACATAAACACTTCATAATCATGGTTTAAAATTGAAATGGATCTTTATGAAGCTGGGTCTGATGGGTCTTTTAGCATCCTTAGGTAATACAGCTTTCACAGCTTTCTTCAAAGATGCCTGTGCGTCACCTCCTTTTAAAATACTTTTAAACAACCTCTTCCAGATCTTTATCATTTTCTTCCCTCCTAACTTCTAGACTTCCACAGGAATATCATCTGTTCCTGGAGACTTTGCTGAAGATTGATTATGCACCATCATTTTTTTCTTATCCCCTCCTATCTTAGCTGTCAGTTCTTGAGCCTAGTCTGCCTTTCACCTTTGCATAATTAAGTCTTTCATAAATATTTCCATTTTCACTCTTTCTTGATTTCCACGTTTATCTGCTTCACAAAAAAAATGTTCATAAAACTTCTGATTTATCTTTAAAACTTCTACAGAATCTCTGGTTATTTTTCTTGTTTTAGGCTGTCTGATTGGCTACAACCCTTTCTGTCTAACTTCTGCTAGAATTTTTTTGTGCTCTGAAGTTATAAAAAAAATAGTTGCTTAACAGCAATCTTTCTAAACTCTTGCATATTATCCTGATACTACTGTTTTTCTTGTTAGCACTCTGCATTTGCACCTATCCATATCCTGCAGTACTTTAGCCATTGTCAGCACCCCCAGATCCTATTACTTCTTAACCATATATCTTTCTCTCTTACTTCTACCCCTTTTTTAAACTGCATATTCATTTTATCCCACTCACTAGGTATAACTTCTGCAGATACTGCTATCTTCCCCAATAACTCGCAAATAATTTCACTACCCACTCCATAAATTCCTCTCTCTTTTTAACAGGTAGGATTGAGAAATGCCACTTTCTCATTTTTGCTTCATTCCCGTGCATTATTATCTTCGTTCTTACTAGTGCATGATCAGAAATGGTTATTAGATGTGTTTCAAAACGTTCAATTAAATGCAAATGTTCCTTTGAAATATAATGTATATGTAGTCTAGCCCAGTTATTGTACCTTTGAAAATAATATATAAATTCTGTCAGGGTTCTTACTACTGAATCCACATCTTCCATTACCAAATATTTTCATAAAACTTTTCAGAAATCTAGCCTTTTTTGTTATATTTTCCCTTCTAGGTCCCCTTATAACATCCTCACTACTGCAGATCAAGTTCCAGTCCACACTTACAAATAATATTCCCTGCTGAAAGCTGATCATTTCTCCAAAAAATTTCTTAAGCTTCATCATAGCAGTTTTTGGTGGAATATAAATACATACCAGCATAATTCTCCTCCCTTGCCAGTAGCCACGTGCTACCACAAGTCTGCCACTATTTTCCTTTTTTTCCTCTTTTATCATTATTGGAGTCCCTCTAGCAATTAGTATAATTACCCTCCTTTTCCTTTGTCCTTGATATTCTGCTGAATATCCATCCTGAAATCCTTTCTTTGTCAGATTCACATACCCATTTATTTCCAAATATGTTTCCTGCAGCATTGCTATTTGCACTCTGCATTTTTTTTAAATTCAGTACGGTTTCCTTTTTTGTCTATACATGTAAGTCCATTTACATTCCAAATTCAAGTCTGAGTGTGTGTCAGCTACTTGGAGCAGAGTCACAGAGCACTGGTTTCACCGTGAGGATTCATATGGATTGTGATGTCCCTTCTCTAGGCCAGTGATCAAGGAGTCTCAGTCCTCACCATGGACACCGGTGAGGGGCGTTCACATGGAACAAAAGTAGGTACAGTATTTCTAGATGCAGCTCTCTGCACCAAGTACAATTTCTCTTAAGAGCACACAGGGAACACACTTTTGTCCTGGGGCAGGGTTTTCCTCTCTCTCACCAGGCCCCAAATAGGACTCCTCAGTGACCACAGCCGTAGAGTTGAGTCCTCAGCCGAGTGTTTTAAGCCAAGTCCTCAACCATCCTCTTGGTGAAACCAGCGCTCTGTGTCCCTTGCTCCAAGTAGCTCACACACACACACACACACTCTTTGATGGTTGATTTTCACACATGCACACGCAAACACACACGAGTATATACACACACACACACACACACACACACACACACACACACACACACACACACACACACACACACCTGGGAAAGCTGGCATTGATTTACTAGCTATCCCCTCTCTGCCTAGACTATAAGATAGGTACTGCCACCAGAACATTCCAAAACCCAGCTACTCTGAGGCTATTAGCAAGGGTACCCAATTATACTGAGAACAATTAATACTAATGCAAATGGTAATGTTGACCAAACAGCAAGGCATTTACAAGCGGCCACAGTGTCATCAAATAAATACAAATACTCTCAAAGGTTAAAATATTCTGTAAAAGAACAGCCACAATGAAAAGTTTCAATATATTTAATAATAAAATAACCTGAAAATATTAAATATCTTTACAATAAGCACCAGGGTTTCACTCACAGGAAATACTAAAAATAGCACAGATGGATAGATTCAAACAGCTATAGAAAAACAGTACTTAACTAATTTCACTATATTTTCCTGACTGATCTAAAGAATTACTATTCCCTGGTTATTTATTAAAGCAAGGCAAGATGAAGTGGGTGAGTGATCCTTTGTCAGGTTTCAAAAACACTGTCTCACCTAGTATTAAAACATCATTTCAGTGCTGGATTACAGAATGACATCTTATACATCTGTTGGTCTGATTCTGGTTCCCATACTATCCCCTTTACTGGAAACTGAACCAGAATCTAGTACATATGTGTTACCATACACACACACAGAACTTTGCTAAGATGTGTTATAGCATTTGAAAGCTATAAAACCATTTCAAGACTTCCACCCCTCCAGGGTAGCAATTAGTTCATCCCCTAAGAACAATACAGTAGGATTCCTAGTCCTGGTTTTCACAGACATTTTGTCTCTGGCTGCAATCAGAAATGTAATATACAATCTTTATGGCCTAAACCAGGTAATTTAATTTCAGACTGTTTTTCCAAAGTTAGCTGGATTGAGATTAACCTCTTCTCTCCCAGTATCATCTGTTAAAATATATTAATTTCAACATTTACATTACAGTCTGGCATACAGGTGTATTTCTTTTCTGTTCAGCAGGACCCACTGTTGGTACATGTTTAACACAAGCAGCTTAACAAATACATTTTTAACATAAGCACCTGTACAAATCAGATATACAAATGACATATAGTTCTTTATAAAACTCCAGCTAGCTATGCTGGCATATGTTACACATCCACTGCCGTACGTTTCCTGGCACATCTGGCAATACTTCACATCAACACATAGATGATATAGTCATTATGATAGAGGCTATTGTTCCCATATTGTTATACATGACAGATTTGTTTTCAATATGTATTTCCAACTTTTGTGTTACATTCATACACTTTTTGGCAGGCTGGTCATTTGTGCAGTCATTTCTTCTCATCTTCATTTGAATCTGTGCTATATTTTCACATTTTTTGTTAATGAAAACCCACAAATGAAAAGCAACTAAATACATTTTTAAAATACCTCCAACCCCTATTAACTCATTACAAACACACAAAACTACGTACATTTTCAGAAAATGAAATGTAACTCTCCAAATTGGAACAATTGCCCCAAATTGACAGCTGTACTCACAAGCATTACCTAACCTAAAATTAAGGTTACTCATGCTAAAGCACATACTACAGCATGTGTTCCCACTTACACTGATTGCTGTCTGTGCTTTTATTTTCTTTTTTCCCCCTACAAGATGTGAAACCAGTTTTTATGCCGTCAGAAAACATTAACTTTTAGCCCTAAGAAAACGTGCACTGGCTACCTTTAAATAAAACTAAATTGTACACTGTTCTATTAAATGGATTAAAGTATTAAGCTGCTATCTCTTACTTCACACAATTTCAAACATTATTTTTCACTGGGCTGCTTCCCATTGTAAGTTCCGTATCAGAACCACGAAGATCCACTTGCGCGAATACAGAAACGTTGACACGTATTCAGTGAACCCCGAAAACACCGATCGTCCTGAAGCGCGAAATTCAAAACATCGAATTGTCATAGTTGGCCCTTCTGTGGTATAGCTCCTTAAGGTAAGTGTGCGATAGTTACGGACCTTAGGGTTATGGTGTGGGTTAAGGTAAGTGCATAGATAGTAATGTAAGCAAGGTTTAGTATAGGGTTAGAAATAGGATTTTGTTAAGTGTATGTGTGTGGATTATTCACTTTGTTTAGGTATAGCTCCTTAAGGTAAGTGTGCGATAGTTACGGACCTTAGGGTTAGGGTGCGGGTTAAGGTAAGTGCATACATGGTAGTATATGCAAGCTTTACTTTAGGGTTAGAAGTAGGGTTTTGTTTAGTGTATGTATGTGGTTTATTTATTTTGTTTGGGTAGGTAGTATGTAGCAGGGGCGGCCACGGTGGTGCAGTGGTTAGCATTGTCGCCTCACAGCAAGAGGTTCTCCGGTTTGATCCTCGGCTGGGGTGCCTTCTGTGTGGAGTCTGCATGTCCTCCCTGTGGTCGCGTGAGTTTCCTCCGGGTGCTCCGGTTTCCTCCCACATCCCAAAGACATGCAGTAGGTGGATTGGACACTCTAGATTAGCCCTAGGTGTGAGTGTGAGTGTAGCCCTAGGTGTGAGTGTGTGTGTGTGTGTGTGTGTGTGTGTGTGTGTGTGTGTGTGTGTGTGTGTGTGTGTGTGTGTGTGTGTGTGTGTGTGTGTGCCTTCTGTGGAAGGTTGGGCGCCAGGCTGGCAACTCAACACTGTAAAACTCCACTGCCAATCATGAGCGGACCGGTGCTACACTACACCTTTCTAAACATACTGGAAAATATTAAGATAGAACCAAACACGCTAATACTGGGTGATTTTAACTACCCTGCCATTAACTGGGAAAACTACTCATGTCCCAACACCTTTGCACAACGGTTCTTGGAATTCATAAATTCCAACGCCCTGGATCAACTAATCCATAGTCCCACCAGGGGCTCCAATATCCTAGACCTGGTCATTACCAACATGGGAAATCAATGCTCCATACCTATGGTCACCCCCTCGTTAGTCAGGTCTGACCATAAGCTAATCACC
Organism: Protopterus annectens; assembly: GCF_019279795.1. Classification (NCBI taxonomy): domain Eukaryota; kingdom Metazoa; phylum Chordata; order Ceratodontiformes; family Protopteridae; genus Protopterus; species Protopterus annectens. The sequence continues at coordinate 1,085,974,220 of NC_056728.1, forward strand.
CTTAACATCCGCATCCCACCCCCCCAGTAAAGAAACCACCATAAAAAACTTCTCCAAAGCCAACTTCATGCTACTCAAGTCAGAAGTGACAAACTTCATGCCACCCATGCAGACGGGAACTGAAAGTTCAACTGCTGAATCCTACACTAAGGCACTGTACGAGCACATCCACTCATGTATGAATCGTGCCATCCCAAATAGAACCAAAATGCTCTCATCCAAAAAAAGGAAGCCAATCTGGTGGCCCCCTGCCATAAACAAACTTTACAACAAAAGGAAGAAACTTTTGCAGAAAAGAGGAAAATCCCAGGATGCAAAAAACTCCCTGGACGTGGTTGACCTTTTCTCAGTTATTCCATCTGAAACAGGGTTGCTTTGGATGGAAGAAGCCCTTTGGGAATGCCCGGGGGTTACTAACAATGATGTTCATATGGTCACTGAGTTATTGACCCTGGTTTTGGAGAACAACTTCATATATTTTACAGGAGAGTATTTCAAACAGACCATTGGGGTGTCTATGGGAGCCAATTGTGCTCCCACTTACGCAGACCTTGTTCTACCAACATGGGAGAAAAAATTTGTTCTAAACAGTGTATTTTCCAAAAATTGGATTAACTATTCCTGGTTTTTGGACGACATTTGTATTTTTTGGGTAGGGCCAGTAGAAGAAATTGATGAATTTATCACCTACATCAATTCTACTACTACATTCCCGAAATTTACTCACGAAATTACTTTTGACAGTGTGAATTATTTGGACGTTACACTTAGTAAAGAAACGCAAGGGTTTCAGTCCTGTATTTACAGGAAACCTACATTTTCAAACAGTTATATACATTATTTGAGTACACACCGTAGGTTTCAAAAAAGAGGTATTTTGAAAGGACAGTTCGTGAGGGTATCTCATATGACTTCCAACGATTTGCAGTTTAGATTGGAATGTGACAAATTGTCCCTAATGTTTCAGGACAGAGGATACCCTATTTCTTTAATTAATGATGTAAGGAATAAGGTACAAATGGCTAGACCCACTAGATTTAGTCCTATTTTGGGAAAAGAGAATATAGAACCCAATAACAACAATGGAGAAGATGTTCCCTTTTCTTTTGACAACTTCAATTTAGCTTTTATTACTGAACATAGTGCTAACGCAGGGTATATTCACAAAATTATTGAAAAAGAATGGAAAAATTTCCAAGACCTTACAGATTTGAATAATCTTAAGGGCAAAGCTGTGAAAACTATATTCCGAAGGGGCTTCAACATCACAAAAAGTTCACCAGTTATTTTCTAATGGTCAGAGGAAAGGGACATTTAAATGTGGCAGGTGTCCTCAGTATAAATATATAGCAGACACAGAATATATACATTTGGAGAGCAGGAACAGAAAAATCATGTCCAAAAAATTTTATAACTGTAATACCATGGGGGTGGTATACCTGGCAATCTGTCGGTCTTGCCAGGCATTTTATGTAGGCAAGACGGAACGACAGTTAGAGACGTATTTACGAACATCAGTATGAAATTCAGAAATTTAATAGTAAAAATGCATTATTCAGGCATACTACCACATGTGAGGGGGCTAAGTTCATGTTCTTCGTTTTGGAATCTGTTTCTAGGGACCTTAGGGGTGGACCATGGGAAGCCAGGCTTGCCCACAGGGAGACCCATTGGCAAATTCTATTGAATTCAAACAAATTCCCTGGACTCAATGATTTTATTTCTATTGTGCCCTATTTAAAAATCAAGGCAGGGAAAATATAACATGAAACTATAAATATTTATTTCATTCAAGTACAGGACTGGTCATTTCTTTGTATTGGTACATTAGTGTATATTTATTTTACACCTATAAATATATATTATAATTTATATTTAACTAAAAAACAGTGTTGAAGGAATTAAATATTGTACACAGGCAGGAGTAAAAAGAAAAATTATTTTATTCGTATTTTAACAACATTTTGATTTAACATACAGATATGTATACATTACATGTAGTATACATATATTTATATTTAGAATATACGGGTAAATATTTTACAGTATTTTTAAAAATAGGTTTTAATTTATGTGTTGTTTTGCATAGGACTGAGTGTTGATTCGTTTGTTCATTATTGTCTTCAATTAGATAAACTGATGAGGTATTATTCAATTAATTGTGTTATCTGATGAAGTCAAGTTTGATGAAAACGTGTTTAAAAGAAGTTGTGGCGTTAATAAACTGTTTGGTGCTTCGTGACTAACTGTTTGGTGCTTCGTGATACCTTATTATGAGCCTTTTCGTTGTGGTGGCAGTTTCCTGGACTGGTTTGCTGTACATTTTTTGAGTTTTGTTTTATACAGCAGTGGTTTTAGTCTGTTTAGGCTTGTATAGGCCCTAGGGCTGATAACCTAGTACCAACCTATGAACCTATGTAGTGGGCTGTGGGGTTGGCCAACTATGATGATTCAAGATTTTGAATTTTGTGGTTTAGGGCGTTAAGTGTTTTCACGGTTCGCGCTATATGTGTCGCTGTTTTTGTATTCGCTGAAAAGGTCTTTCGTGCTTATAATATAGACCCCCCCCCATTGTACTTTTAAATTTTACACTTCCCTCAGCAAAGAATACTCAGAACTCTCAAGATTAATTTCTTGCACCTGCAGACAGCTCATCTGCATGGAAAGGTACTCATCAATGAATCTTTGTAAGTTTCATTCAGGACAGAATGTATATCTGCCTTCAGCTGCAGACAGTTGTAAAACATAGCATTTTTCATGTCTTTCATCATTTTGTCTTATTTTAAGGCCCACTTGTTTATAGCTTAAGCCAAGGCATTAATCTAGACATTCGCCTTTGTAAAAATAAGAGAAAAATATTTTAATTCTACATATAATAGAATCAGTGCAATTTTACACCCCACCTCAAAAGCCCAAGATCAAAGCATATTAACATTAAACTTCCTTTTGCCCAGCTTATCTTCTGTTCTTAGTCTAAAGCCTCTGATGTTAAGTTGTCAATCTCGCCTTCATTCTTGCTGGATGGGTTCGGAGCCGATCCTCGGCTCCGACTCGGCCACACTAAAAGCTCGAGAGCTAGTTCCACCGGCTCGAGGCTCCCCTATATCCCACAATGCTAGGCGGTAACTCCTCAGATCTCGTTTGCCGCTACAGCGATCGAGGTGTGTTCCTACCGGCTCAGGTTACTTTTTTGGTAAAGAACTAGTTTTCTTAGCCTTTTCTCCCCTTAAAGTTAATTTTTCTTATAAATAGTTAGTATTAAATTAGTTTATCCCATTCCTGTTAACTTTCCACCCCCTTTTTTCCACAAAAATCTTAAAAAATTTCCCTCGGGCCCTAGGCCCAGTCCCTCCCTTCCCAGTGAGTGACTGTGTTTTATAGGGAATTTTATTACTATTACTTATAATTTGTTTAAATTAGTGTTAATTTAACCCTAAGTGTAATCGGTGTGTGTGTGTGCTTGTGTGTTACACTTTCCCTTAGATATGTCTAAGGAATCAAAGGTCTCAGGCTTTAAGAAGTATGACTCGTGCTGTCAGAAGATGTCTCTGACAGACGGTCACACTTCTTGTGTGTACTGCCTGGGACCTTTGCACCTGCAGGACTCATGTGCTGTTTGTCATGGCTTCAGCCCTAGAGTCCTGCAGGAGCGAAAAAATAAACTTATTTTAAGGGGCTTACTTAAGCCTGAGGGTCCCTCGACTCAGTCATCGGGGAAACCCTCGAAGCCTTCTAGACCTTCGGCTCCAGCCTCTGAGCCGTCTTCTAGAGGCACTAAAGCTATTCGAACATCGGCTCCGGCCGGAGCCGATGAAACTCGAATACAAGCCCCTATGGTATCCTCGATTCTGGCCGAAGCCGAGGAAGACATTACTCTGTTGGCTCCGATTTTATTATCGGAACCGACAGCCAGGAAGAGGTCCCGATCTCCATCTATCGGCTCCGTTCATTCGGCTCCAGCATCACCCTTGTTGTCTGAACGGAGCCATAGATCCCACTCTTTTAGGTCTTCCAGGTTATCGGACCATGACCTTCAGAGAGTAGTGAGTCGACTTCTTAAGTCCGAGGCATTAGCCCAGATGCTTCAAAGTCCGACTCAACAGTCGAGACCTATTTCTACCACTCAATCTATTCCTCATCTGACTCTTGAGTTCGGAGCCGGGGCGGCTCGGACCCGATACTGGGGTGGCGTCAGAACCGATACCTTTGTCTTCGGTTCCGTCGTCGGCTCCGATGTCTTCTTTGGAAGAATCTCGGCGCCGGACTTCCCTCGTCGGCTCTGTGGGGGCGAGTGGCATCGGACCCTTGTCCAACCCCGCTCTCCCTCTCGGTGCTTCGGCACTGGTGAGTTCGGCTCCGACATCGGCCTCGGAGCCATCACTGTCGGTGCCGGGGGAGGTTTTCAGTTTTTCGGAACGGAGACTTTCGGCTCTGCCTGACAGGGGTGCCTTTGAGGTCATGAGGAGCATGTTAGAACCAGGTTGTACTCCCCAGTCGGTTCTTTCTGCCCCTCCCCCTATGGTGCCTCCAGTGATTTCGACTCACTCTCTCATCCCCGATCATAGAGAGCCAGCTCCTCAAGTTTCCCCTGTAGGGATCTCCTCCTCTTCCGAGGCCTCTCCTGACCCTGCAGGAGAGCCCCCTAGGAAAAGGCAGTGTAAGAGGAAGCACATTGACTCCCCTGAGTCTGTCACCTCTGACACTGATTTAGAGGATTCTGAAGGGTCCCCTCATTCCCCTCTGAAGATGTCTCTTTTGCAGACATCCTTGAAATCTTAAAACAGAGGGGGAATTGGCCAGCCCTCAACCCTTCAGAGGATGAATCAGTGTATCTTGAGGCGTTTGGCTCTCGCCCTTCCACCTCCTGGGTGTCCCTCCCTTGACCCCTTATGCAAGTGGTGGCAAAGAAGGCTTGGGCGGCTCCTGACTCAGTGGAACCCACCCCCAGGAGACCATCTAAGTTCATCACGGCCCCCAAGGATAAAGAGTTTCTGACCAAAGGCATCTCTGTTGATGCTATGGTGGTGGCTGCAGCTACCAAGAAGGAGTTAGCTGATCCTTCAGTGCCTGTTCATCCTCCTAACAAGGAGTCTAGGTCGATGGACAGGTACGGGAAGCGGATGTTCTCGTCAGCGACCTTTACTATGAGATCGCTGAATTACCTGTGTCATTTTACTCAACTTCAGAGGGATTTACTCAAGGAAGCAAGTGAAATGTTGAAGGACCCAACAGCTGCGGGTTTTCAGGACAGGATGAACTCTCAGCTGGCTACCCTTAATTCTGTAACCAACTCCTCCATGCGCCTCCTTTCATATGCGGCTGATGGAGCAAGTAGAGCGACAGGTACAGGTGTATCCTTGCGTAGGCACACCTGGATGAGGCTTTGTAATTTTGCGGACCCCTTTAAAGCGTCCTTCACTAATTCCCCCTTTGATGGATCATCCCTCTTTGGTCCTCAAGTGAAGGAAACCCTGACTAGGTGCGAGACTGATGGCAAAACTCTTTCTGCCGTCGGAGTCCGTTTTTCTACTCCTTCTAGACCTTACCCCAAAGGTCAGAAGGGGGGAAAGATGTGGTTCCGTAAACAATCTCAAGGAGACTTGCCTGACGCACAGAGTCTATTCCCCTCTAGAGGCAGAGGGGGGAGCAACAATGGTAGACGCCATCCCAGAGGCAGGGGGGCCCGCAGAATCAGGGCAGTCGAGAATCCTTTTCCGACAAGCCTTTTCAGCATCCCTGAAGTGTTGCCCGACTGTCCACCTTCGAGGCAGTCAGGGAAGGTTGTCACTGTACCCAAAGCCTGGCTATCTGTAACTCAAGACAAGTGGGTACAGTCTATTATTTCCGAAGGCTACAGAATCCCTTTCCTTTTTATTCCAAAGCTGTCCAAAAAATCCCTTCCAGACATTCCACCCAGTCAAAGGGAGCAAGCAGCATTAGAAATTTCAAAGCTGCTTGCAAAAAGAGCTATTCAACCAGTGCCAGCAGACCAAGTAGGATTCGGAACCTACTCCAAATTCTTTTTGGTTCCAAAGAAAACAGGGGACTGGAGACCCATTTTGGATCTCAGCAACTTGAACAAGTTTATCAAGAAAACAAAGTTCCGGATGGTCACGCTGCAGTCCATTCTTCCTCTTTTGGAACGGGACAGCTGGATGTGGTCTATAGATCTCCAGGACGCGTACTATCACATCAAGATGAATCGACGCTCCAGGAGGTTTCTCCGCTTCAGGCTGGGACCAGTCAATTTCAATTCAGAGCCCTGCCCTTTGGTCTCACTACAGCCCCCCGAGTGTTTACCAAATGCATGGCAGTGGTAGCCTCTCATCTGAGACGTCAAGGATTCCAGATGTTTCCTTATTTAGACGACTGGCTCCTTACAGCTCCCACCAAGCATCTTTTACTCCTCGCCAGAGACTACACCTTTCGCACATGTCAGGCATTAGGCATTTCAATAAACTACGAAAAGTCTGTCTTGTCGCCTTGCCGTGTTATTACTTTCATAGGCGCAAATCTAGACACAGTCAAGATGTCAGCCAGACTCACAGAGCAGAGGATAGCAGACATTCACAAACAGGTCTTTCTTCTTTTGCAGAACAACAAAGTCAAAGTCAGACAGATCCTGAAAGTCTTGGGGATTATGGTGGCAGCCATCCCTCTCCTACCATTAGCTCACTTCCACATGAGGATTTTGCAATGGATGCTCTTCACACAATGGTCTTACCAAAGCCTTCCAATGTCCCATCCTATTCGGATAACTCGGTCGTGCAAGAGTCATCTCTCTTGGTGGATCACATCTCCTCAGCTCCTCCTAGGGAGACCTTTTGTCCCTCCCCCTCCGGTTGCTACAGTGACAACGGACGCCTCCCTGATCGGGTGGGGGGGGGGCATTTCCAGGGCAGGACAGTCCAGGGCATGTGGCAACCGTTCGAGTGCCACTTGCATATAAACGTCCTAGAGATGAGAGCAGTGCTTCTAGCGTTGCAAGCCCTACAAGACTCTCTTCCCAAGGGAACTATCGCAATACAAACAGACAACATGTCTGTAGTGTGGTACATCAACAAACAAGGTGGAACCAGGTCTTACCCCCTATGTCGAGAGGCACTCAGACTATGGCAATGGGCGATTTCCTCTCAGCGATTTCTGTTAGCAACGCACATCCCCGGGAAGTCCAATGTGATTGCGGACAAATTGAGCAGAGCTATTCTCATGCCTCACGAGTGGTCTCTGAACAAGTCAGTGTTGGAGAAAGTTTTTCGAAAGTGGGGCAGGCCTTGCTGCGACCTTTTCGCTACTCCCCAAAACAGCAAGTGCGACGATTTTTTCACCCTCTTTCCCCAACCAGGCCATCCCAGCAGAGACGCTCTAGTGCACGTTTGGCCCCGGGGACTTCTATATGCCTTTCCTCCCTTCCCACTTATATCCCAGCTGATACAGAAAGCCATCGCTCAGAAAGCTTCTATGATCCTCATTGCCCCTTACTGGCCTCAACAAATTTGGTTCCCCTTTCTCCACCGTTATCTGTTGGAACAACCTTGGCATCTGGACCCAGTTCCAGACCTCTTGACCCATCAGTCGGGTCAGTTGCACCACTCCCTTCCCTCTCTGAACCTCACAGCTTGGTTCCTCCAATTCCGACCTTAGTCAGGCTTCCTTTGATATCTCACTCAGTTAGAGATATCTTGATTGCCACTCATAAATCTTCCACTCGGAAGATTTATCATAGCAAGTGGAAAAGTTTTTCCTATTGGGTGCAGTCAAAGAATATAGATCCTTTCACTGCTTCTATTCAAACAGTTCTAGACTTTCTAGCCAAACTTTTCCATGCAGGTTCGTCCCCATCTACCATTAGAGTTCAATTGGCTGCATTTTCAAACTTTCATGTTGGAATCTCAGAGTCCTCTATCATGTCTCACAGACTCTGCAAGGCCTTTTTAAAGGGAGTCTTTCTACTCAAACCACCCATCAGAGATCCTCCTCCTCAATGGGATCTCAACTTGGTTCTCGCATCCTTAATTCTTCCCCCCTTTGAACCTGCGGCTTCATGTTCTATAAAGTTACTTTCTTGGAAGACACTCTTTTTAGTAGCTATCACCTCAGCTAGAAGAGTCTCCGAACTCCATGCTCTGTGTAGTCGACCCCCTTATCTGGTATATCATAAAGACAGGGTGTCCTTGCATACTAACCCGTCCTTTTTGCCCAAAGTAGCTTCTTTGGCAAATTTGAATCAAACCATTGAGCTTCCTGTTTTCTTCCCAAATTATTCTAATAGGTCAGAACAAAAGTTACACTGTTTAGATGTTCATCGCCAACTTAGGTACTATTTAGACAGGACCAAACAATTCAGGAAATCTGACCAACTGTTTGTTTCTTGTGCAGAAGGCAGAATGGGCCTTCCAGTCTCTAAAGTCTCTCTCTCTAGATGGCTTACTTCATTGATTACCCTAGTGTATGAGACAAGACATCAGTTGCCATCCAAACCCAGGGCTCATTCAACTAGAGCTTTAGCCACTTCTGTAGCTTTCCAAGACAGGCTGCCTATTGATTCGATTTGTTCGGCAGCTACTTGGGCTTCTCCCCATACCTTCATTTCTCATTATAAGTTGGATTTGGCCTCTAGAGACCGAGCCAACTTTGGTTCCACTGTACTCAAGAGTCTGTTCTGATAGGCCACCCGGGACAAGGTGCTAGGGACGCGGTCCCATCCAGCAAGAATGAAGGCAAGATTGACAACTTAACATTTAGAAGTTATGTACCTACCATAACATTCCATGTTAGTTGTCTTATTCTCGCCTTCTTTCTTGCATCACACCCTCCTTCCCCCTAGCCAGGACAGACCTAGAAGAGTTTTCTTCTTTGTTCCTTATGGAATTTTATTGCTGGCCTTAGCTTTCAAACGAGATCTGAGGAGTTACCGCCTAGCATTGTGGCATATAGGGGAGCCTCGAGCCAGTGGAACTAGCTCTCGAACTTTTAGAGTGGCAGTGGCGAGGATCGGCTCCGAACCCATCCAGCAAGAAAGAAGGCGAGAAGAAGACAACTAACATGGAAAGTTATGGTAGGTACATAACTTCTAATTTCTTACAAGTAAAAAAAATACTTGCTTAGTTTAATATCTTTGACGCACACAGCAGTCACTGAAAAGACTCACCCCATATTTAAAATACCCCTGACTACACACTACATAATACTGCTTTTCTATATATAACATGCAGTTTATATCATGAAATTGTTTGTAGAAATACTAATAAACAAAAATTGTTTTAGTTCAGGTACTTTTTTTCCTGTTTTAGTGTGGTCCTACATATTTGTGACATAAAGCGGGGTTACCCACAAGCTTAATAAAGTCAACAAAAATCCTGTCTTTTTCAGAGAGAGAGAGAGAGAGAGAGAGAGAGACAGAGAGAGAGAGGCAGCGACTTGGAGAAAGAGAGACGCACCCTGGATGTGCATCAGCAGTTCAGGATTTGCATAGAGAAGGAACATTGGTTTAATTGTTATGCGAGTTCAGGACATTGACATACACAAAGAATATGTCTTGGCATCATACTTGCTGTTTTACTTGGTAAATGCAAGAAAAATGCATAGTATGTCCAATTACGGTGGAAAAGTGCATGGTCTACTTATTATAACCACAGTATCAAGCAGTAGTTATATGATATATTTGTTTCATATTCATAGGAAGTAGCTACTGTATCAACAGTAAATTTAGCTGTTCTACTTGCTAAATGCAAAGAGAACAGAAATCTGCAACGGCGGCAAAGCATACTTAATGGTGGTGGAGGAAGGGCTTGGAATCCTTAGTGTTTCAGAGCATTAGGTAGCAGTTATAATTACAATATACCTGGTTACAATAAGTCATTTTTTGTAGCAAAAGCAAAGCAGAAGAACAGAGTTGGCAACTGCAGTATTACAAGACTATGTAATGAATATTCAGGAGGAGGAAGTGAAGGAGAGAGAAGAAAATAGGGACTTTGTCAAGAACGAGCCAAAGATCTCAGAGGAAAGAAATGGACATGAGCAAAGGAAGTAGGATTTTGTCAGAAAAGTAGTGAGAGTGTGGAACAAGAGGAAGGGAGACAAAAACTTAAGAGGAAGAGTTAGTCTGCTAATCATGAGAATAGGAAACTGCAATAGGGAGAAAAAGGGAAGAGGATGAATGCAGGACAAGGGCCAGGGTAATAAACTGCAGTGTGAGTGACAGTAATGCAGACGGGTTGATACAGTAAGGGTAGAAGTTCAGTAGAAGAGGGAATATAAACTGGAAAAGTAAAGGAAGGTTTGCAGTTATTTGACTTGGCCAATTAATGTTAAAATGAGATATAACAGCCACGCTAATTCTTTGATTGGAGGAAAATTTGTATATGTTAAGGGGAAGTTTATTCCATTGTCTTGCTGTATAGAGACCTTGGGATGAGTGTCCTTGTCTACCGATAGATGGTTTGTCTTGTATTGAGGTGGTCTTATACAACTTCTAGACCACTCTATTCTTCTATCAGGTCTGTGTTTTAGCTAACAAATTACATTTCTTTTTTTTTTTAAACAGTTTTATTGATTTTGATTATAATGAAAACAATCACAGACATATATAAGATAATTTACATTATATATTTACAAACTGATAACATATATTTAAAGCATTTAAATATGAATATATGAATAAGAAAGCAAACAAACTAAAGTATGTACATAGACATCCAGTATTTATACATTAACATACACTATAACCTTCCTTTTGTAACTTGTTCTCATGAATGACAAGGAAAGTCAATTACCTTTATGCGAAATTATCATTTTTCCAACATATTTTGTAAGTTAACCCATAAATGATATTCATATGTCTTTCTAGAAGTTCTAGAGGTTATGGTTCTTACCTGTAAATGACTAACTTCTTTTAATAATATCCTGGTGTCATGTTTGCTAGTTGATGAAGCTAGTTTCAACTTATTATCAAGATATAGTATAAGTGTTTGTATATCTATATATAACCATGAGGAATTATTAAGTTTATATTCCTGTATAATATGATCCATTGAACTAGTCTTGTATTCATAAGTTAGCTGGAACCAGTATTTGAGTTCATTATTTTTCAGTTGAGAAATGTTGTTAATATCTGAGGTAACAAAAGTCTCTTGTGTATATGCTATAGGAAATAACAAAAAAAAGTAGTCTTTATATTTAGCATGTTTATATATAACGTTTCTAAAGTAAATTATAATATTATGTATGTAACTGGATGCCCACTCCCCTGAGATTCTCTGTTTATCTGAAACCTGATTAAAACTTAACACTAAAGACAATGAAGTGTTACCACCTGGGTATAACATACACAGGCTGGATCATGCTTCGAAGAAGGGGGGTGGGGTAGCTGTACTCTATAAATCTGGGTTGAATGTCATCATAGATGTAATACAACCTCCTCAGATTAATAACTCAGATTCTTGCCACCAAATTGCAACTTAATAAAAATAAATGCATTAATATCATCTGCATGTACATTCCCCCAGGTAACAATATATCTACATTTGAAGATATCCTGCACTGGCTATCATGTCACTACCCTCAAGAAACCCTACTACTTGGAGACTTTAACATAGACTGGGGCACCTGTTCCTCAGAATCCCCAACCACCCATATTAACCTGCATGCATTTACAGAAATCATATCCGCCCCTACCAGGATAGGTAAACCCAACCAAAAAGAAAGTATACTTGACTGGGTACTCATAAACAGTCACCCCCAACTGTATACCTCTACTACCCTCCTTAATGGCCTAAGCGATCACCTTCTCACATATGTAATTAAGCACAAAACCATTAATTCCCAACAACCCTTACTCAGAAATGTTAGAAACAATAAAAACTTTGACCCTGCCAAATTCCAACAAGAACTAAACTCATGTAATTGGTCTATTCTAAAACATCTCCCCTTAGAGGAAGCAGTAGCATACTTTAACAACAAATTCCTTGAGATCCTTGATTTGCATGCACCTGTTAATTCAAAGAGAACCAAGGCAAAAACTGCACCATGGCTTTCTATAGAGTCTAAACTCAAAATTACCCTTAGAAACAAAGCATGGGCTTTATGGCATTCTTCTAAAGACCCTCAAGATCACATTAAACACAGGCAATCCAGGAACAAAACCAAAAAATCAATTTTACAAGACAAAAAAACAATACTACTCTAATTTACAGACAGTAAATCAAAATAACCCTCAGAAGTTTTGGGCAGGTTTAAATAATCTACTACATCCTGGACAAACTTCAACCCCAATCCCTGCTGCTACTATTGATAAAACCCCTGAAGATGTTTCTGATAGTTTTAACCAATTCTTTACTGAGACAATTCAAGCCCTAGCTAGCCAAATACCTCCTAGCTCCCCTGGTCCTGAAAGTAGCAACCTTAGAAACCTACTCGCGTTCAGCTTCCAACCAGTTGCCACTTCACTTATCCGTACCTTGATCAAAAAATTAAAATCCACAACACTTTCTGCTGATCAACTCCCTGCCGAGTACCTACAAAAATTAGCTGGTGCTATTGCTTACCCTGTCTCAATACTAATCAATCGAACCATAGTAGAAGCTAAAAGTCCCACCATCTGGAAAATACCCTATGTAATCCCACTTCACAAAGGAGGCATCTCTACTGAATTCTCCAATTGTAGGCCAATAGCTATACTCTCTCCACTTGTAAAGATTATGGAAAAATGTATTCATAGACAACTCATGCACCACCTAATCCAAAATCGCCTTATGGCAGACACTCAGCATGGCTTCCATCCTCATCACAGCACTACTTCAGCCCTCGTAGCCTTTACTAACACCATAGACCATAAGTGCAACAATAATTATATATCCTCAGCCCTATTTTTGGATCTTTCCAAGGCATTCAGTATGGTTGATCACCAACTTTTAATCCACACCCTGCAAACATTCTGTCTAGATACTGGAGCCCTCCAATGGTTTCAATCCTACCTGAATGGTCGACAGCAGGCTGTCCTCTGGCAGAACAAACTCTCTAACCTTCTACCTAACACCCTTGGAGTACCACAAAGCTCTATACTAGGGTCCTTGCTGTTCTCCATCTTCATTAACGACCTTTATACTGTCATCCCAAAAGTCAGCTGTATCCAATATGCTGATGACTACTCTGATTTGCTCAGCCACATCTCCAGTAGAGTTATGGTCAGCTACCCAGACCACCTTTAATACAATAGAAAACTGGCTGTCTGAACATCGTCTGATCGTAAATCACAAAAAAACAAAAATGCTGTTATTTTCACCAACACGTAGGTCTACTGCTTTCACCTTTACCATAAAATCAAATGATGGCACAATAATCTCCCCTGACCCATCTACAAAACTAGGTGTCATCATAGACAATAATCTAAAATTTGACCTGCATGTTAACCAAACTATCAAAACCATCAATAAAAAACTAGGGTCACTTTACAGAATAAAAGCCTTCCTAACCCCTCCAGCTAAAATTGCCATAGCTCGCTCTCACCTTCTTTCAACCCTTCTGCATGCATCCCCTCTACTCTCGAATTTAAACAAGACTGTCCTTAACAAACTCTCAATTTGCTACAATCACATTGCCAGGTTTGCCACTGGGCTGCCTTTTAGGACACATCATTGCATCAATCTAAATCAGCTTGGGTGGCTTGAACTACCCAGCCTAATCCAGTATAACCAACTGATTATGGCCTATAAAATCCTCTATAATCCAGACAATACTCCTGCACTTAAAAATATTAATTATCACCCCCTATAACAATCCTAGACCTCTTTGATCCTCTAACAAACTACTAATTCAGACTAGCAAAATTAATAACACAGCCAGTGATTTTCTCTTTGCAAACTCTGTAAGTAGATCCTGGAACTCTCTTCCAGCTGATATTATCTTACTTTCCACCTTAGGTCAATTTAAAACTAGACTCAAACAACATTTGTCACTTAACTGGCTATGTCAATGTATCAAGCCTGGCTAACTCTCTCTAGAATGTGTAAAAATCTGTTAACCAGTTTACTGTGTAATTTAATTTAATCCTGACTTGTGCTCAGGATTAACTGTAACCTGTGGAACTTGTTTAACTTGCTTACTTATGTAATCTCTGTAAATAGTCTGTTTGTAATATGTAATGCTGGTATTAAGTAATGCTGTATCTGCTTACCCTTGGAGCTTTTCCCCCCGGGCCTCCGCTGAAAATGGACATGCATCCATTCGGACTGTCAACAAATGTAAAATAAAATAAAAATAAATAAAATAAAAATAACTGGCAGTATGATTAGGATTAGAATGTGTGATAAAATATTCTTTTAAGATCCATATAAAAGGTGTGTTTATGAATTCTAGTTGATATGATGTTGGTCTCATTATAAGTTCCATGGCTGATACTTCCCATAAAGATTTCCATTTAGCTAAATAGGTTATATCCAAGAGCTGAGAAATTGATCTGATTATAGCAGAAATCGAATAGAGATTTAGATCTGAGAAAGCTATTCCACCATTCTTCCAGCTGTTAGTATGTTGATTAATAGTAATTCTAGTTTTTTTTGTGACCAGAAGAATCTTAGTATTAAAGAGTTTAGTTTATTTATAAACCTTTTTGAGGGTAGGATTTGAATGGATTGTATTATGTATAAGATTTTAGGTAGAATTATCATTTTTATAATGGTTAGTCTTTCTTCAGTAGTAAATATTATTGTATTCCATTTTGAAAATAATTTTTGGATATTTTGTAAATATTTGTTATAGTTTAATTGAATTATTGATTTAATGTCTTTGGCAAGAATGATTCCAAGATATGTGATTTGATCTGCGTTAGCAATGTGATATGTATAATTCCTATCATCCTTTTTTTAATTTTTTTATTATTAGGATATATGGGTAGAATTTTTGTTTTATTGTAATTGAATGATAGACCGGACATCATTTGAAACGTTTTAATTGATTCATATAATGGCATGAATGAGGAGTCATTTCCCTTTGTGGTGATAAGAACATCATCCGCAAACAACTGGATTTTGGCTATATTGTATTTATCCACTTCCAAACCCTCTATTTCTTTATTGTTTCTTATTTCATTTGCCCAGGGTTCCATGATCAAAGTAAATAGTAGAGGAGAGAGAGGACATCCTTGTTTGGTGCCTTTTGTAATAGATATTTTATTGGAAATGTATGACCCTATTTTGATGTATGCATAGGTTTCTTCATATAAATGTTTTAGAAGATTAATAAAATTATGTGAAAAATGTAAGCATTCAAAAGAGTAAATAGATAGATCCAGTTAATAGAATCAAAGGCCGCATTAATATCAAGACTAATTAATGATAAGTTCCTTTTCTTCCTTTGTGAGAAGTCTATAATAGCTAGGGTTCATTTTATATTATCAAAAGTACTTCTGTTAGTTATAAATCCTGTCTGGTCTTCGTCTATTAAGTGGGGTAAGAATTTCTTCAATCTTTCTGAGAATATATTCATAAACATCTCATAACTGATATTCAGTAAAGATATTGGTCTATATGAAGAACAGAATTTTGGGTCGTTATTTGATTTTAAAATAGGGGATATAAATGTATATTTCCAGGATGGGGGTGTAATATTATCACTTTGGGCCGAATTATATACTTTGCGTAGTAAGGAAATAGCCATTTTGGGCATTATCTAATATATTTCAGGAATAATTCCATCGTTACCTGGAGCTTTGTTTAATTTAAGCTTACTTACTTGAATTGTATATCTGATAAAGTAATTATCAATAACTTAATTTTGTTGTTTGTTTAGTTTATTATATATATTCTTGTTAATATAATCTCTTATGTTATTGTGTGTTTGAATTTGTTGTGTGGATTGATTAATTTCATCAAAGTGACATCTAAACTCTTCTAATATATCTTGCACACTATGTACTTCTCTTTTCTTTTTTGCAGAATGTATTTCTTTAATATAATTATATTTATTTAATCTTTTGGTCTTATTCTTAAGGTTTGATGTTTAGGATTTACAGAATAAGCAAGAAACCTATATTTTTCTAGTGTTATCTTTGTTTTATGATGTAGAATAGATCTATATTCCTCATTTAGTTTGTATATTTCATCCCTTATATTCTTTGAAGACAAGTTGTCTTTATTATTTGTGTATAGTGAGTCCAGTTTATCCTGTATTATTCTTATATCTTTATCCCAAATGTTCATCTTATTATGAAACCATTTGTTTATTTGTCCATACAAATATGCTTTTAGGGCATCCCAAATAAATATGTCATGTATGTCTGATGCTGAGTTTATATTAATGAAGTTTTGTGTCCCTTCTGTTATGAAGAATTGAAAATCCTTAAGTTGTGTGAGATATACTGGAATCCTTTTAATTTGGACACTATGGGTGTTCTTAATATTAAGTTCAAATATGAAAGTATTAAAGTCCGAGATTGGGCAGGATATTATTTAGCTATTGGTCAGGTTATTCATTATCTGTGTAGAAAGAACTAATCGATCAATTCTAGGATATGTTTTGTATCTATTAGAATAGAACGTGTATTGTAATGAGTTATGATCCACAAAATGATGTATATCTTTGAGTAGGTGTAAGTCGATGAAATTTATAAGTTGTTTAACTTGTGCTGTAATTTTTCTTTTTCCTAAAGTGGTTGTATCTTTAGGTTCTAAGATACAGTTGTAGTCACCTGCCATAATGATATGTCCCTCAGATAGTGAAACTATTTGATTCAATATGTGTCTAATAGTATTAGTACCAATACCAGGTAACCAATAGTTGTTTATTAATGTATATAGTTTCTTACTCATCTCAATTACAGCCAAGCATAGCAAGCCTTTATTGTCTTGGTATGTTTTGATTATTCTGGGTAATGGTAATGTTTTGTTCCACAATATTGCTACACCTCTTTTTTTTTCGTACATTCTGAGCTTACTATATTTGTGTATTTATTTTTATCTAGAAATTTAATAGTATCATTTGTTAAATGGGTTTCTTGTAAGAATACTGTATTAGGTTTATGAAAAGCTAGATATTTAAACAAATTACTTCTTTTATAGGGGTTGTTCAAACCATTTATGTTAAGTGACATACCTTTCAACATAGTCATATTATGTAATTGTACCTGAAAGATGTGTTAGTAACATATCAATATCATATGTATAATGTGAAAATTTCCGTGAAAATGTGAATTTGTTCCTAGTATAAATATTAAATCTCATGTCTTTAGGAAAAAAATGTATTCCTTGAGCTTTATTCTCTATATTTTCTGTAAATAAGCTACTCTGGATGTCAAAAAACTCTTTTTAAAAAAAATTATTACATACACTAGATAAAAACAAACACCACAATGCTCTCCGCCTGGAGTTATAACCTCCTAATCCCAGTGACATCTGTCACTGAGATCAACCCCTTAACTGTAACAACAGAGTACAAACTCCACTAATAACATACTTTATATACTTTAAGTTAGAAACATTAAGATAACCAAATTCTAATGAAATCATTAATTGTCCTAATATAGTGTTATCTGGAAGGTTTATACATTTATAGAAACCATATCTAATAAGAAACCTATGTAACCTAATAGATTCAAGATATGATTTACATTCCAAAATAAGGCAAATGTCTAACAGATTGTTTAAAAGGACTTAGTAATTTAGCCCACTGCCTTACTATTAACATAGATAACAGAGGTTGTGTATAAATTTTTCTGTTAGGTTATCAGATATAATACGTTATCCAGGACACAATGTTATTGTTCAAACCATGGTTTGTTTAGATGTAATTCTATTTTGTATTAACATGTTTGTAACTCTCATTATATCTCTTCCCTTTATTTAACTTGTATACATGAACACGAGAGGGAAGAGAGAGAAAGAGAGAGAGAGAGAGAGAGAGAAAAAAAGTAAAACAAGGCTAACATGTAGTTAGGATCCCATGTGAATAGTTATATTTAGAATGACTATTTAGAAGATGTAGGTGTAATTATAAACAGTACGTTATTTAAATAAACATTGTATCACCCCCAAATGGGATGTATTCACTATAAACATGTGTATATACAACCGCTTTCACTAGTGGCAGAATAAGATATCTATTTGCAAAGTTATTTTTAGTATACCACTTTTGTTATTCAATTCTTTGCTGTGCAAACAAACATTCTGAAATGATATGGATAACCTTACTTATGACACTTAAATATAAAGATTGCACGAATGTGTGTAGATATTAACTTTGAGTATGGTAACCATAATCATAGTATGCAGTGATAATTCAAAAAAAAAAAAGATGAGGGAGAGGAAAAAAAATATTTTATACATATACATATATACATACATATACACACATACATACAACTATATATATATATATATATATATATATATATATATATATATACACACACATACATGCAAAAAAAATGAATGTTACCATCAGTATTTACACTTGTAGGGCCTAAGAATAAAGCACATAGATACTCACATTTCAATACTCAGAGTTCTCTTATAACCATCTCCTCTCTCACCTCTTTTCTTTCTACATTTTCTTCCCTTATCTGTTCTGTAATCCTTTCTTCAAGTCACAAAAGATGAAGATATTATGTTATTGTAATATGTAATCTTGTCATCGACCATATAAATGATCATTTTAAGTAAATAATTGATTTAAAACAAAAAAGACTGTTAAACCAAGCTACAGTCAAAATACAGTTCTGCACTTCCTGGAAATGTTCGTCGCACAGTGATGACATCATCCAGCTGCTTCACATCATCGAGGGAGTTCAGAGAGAGAAGAGATTATTCCACAAACTGTAGAAAGTTTTCCAAATGAATACTTAGCTCGTGAGAGAACTGCACGAGGTAAGGAGAATGTTCAAAGTTGTCTCCCTTATTTTTTTGGCGGGAAACGGATGAGTTTCAGTAAAAAAAAATGTTTTATACATGTGAATCAGCATATGTCTGTTACCCATACTAGAAACTGCAAAACTGTCATCAAAAAAAAAAAAAAAGTTTTCAAACAAAGCATTAAAGTAATGATGTAACTTTTCCTACTGCTCTATTTTGTCTTTTAAAAGCACTATATTTATTTTTAACTATATATATTCCCTGGAGTTTAGATTAATATATAAATAATACGCCTTGTAATAGAAACACATATAACATCTCCCAGCTTTTTAGAGCTAATGTATGCATTGGTATTTTAACCCACAGATACTACACTTCCTTCCCAATATTTACCCATCCTGAACAAATGTATATCATGTACATATTTAATAATTACATTGTGAAAGTGTGTAACACAGTTTATGCTTAACAAATTACATTTCTTGAAGGAGAAAAGATTATGAGCCATTGCTATTTAGGTGAGCTTCAGACAATTAGAAAAAAATAACTAGATAAGCTTTTTAAGTTTTCATACAAGAGCAGAAAAAGTGCATCAGCAATAAAGCATTTAATTCTGTTATAGGTTAACCTCACATTTTTAAAGTGTTTGAGATTGTTATATAGGAAGCACGTGTAAGGCTGTTCAGCAGGAAGACATTTTGACAGCTAGTATACTAAAAAAACCTCAGTATGCACACATTGTCAGAATTTTAGAAAAAGTGCGCAGGTAGATTGTCAGGTAGTTAATGAATTTGGTTTTGAAAAGATATTATTATTGCTTGCCCTATCCCTGTGGTGTTGACAGATAGTCCTGACTGCAATCCAGATGATCCATGTTTGATTAACATCATGGAAATCTGATAGACTAAGTGGGGGAGGATGAGTTTGAATGGCTGTTGCCAGCTTGCTCATCCTCTGCGGAGGGAGGCTGCTAAAGCCTGCGGCATTAACAGCACTTAACAGTGGCTGGGTGTATCACCTGGCTGCAATGACCATATTAGCTCCTGCACAATCAAACAGGGGCTTTCTTCCTGACCCAGAAATAAGTGTGTGTGTGTGTGTGTGTGTGTGTGTGTGTGTGTGTGTGTGTGTGTGTGTGTGTGTGTGTGTGTGTGTGTGTGTGTGTTTGTACATATGTAGACACGTGTTTGAGCATTTGACACCTTCTTTCAGAATCAGGCAAGTACACTGAGTCTGCAAACAGCCTATGGGTAGGCCCCACTGTGGAGTAGCAAGCTGCTAGGTAAATGGATGAGCCAATAGAGCCTTCCGGGCAGGAAGGAACAGGTCACAGGGCTGCCGCCTAGCTGGTAGATGCTGAGCTCCCATCCCCCTGTGATAAATGGGCTAGTTGAGTACAGGTAGTGGAGTTATCAGGCAGGGTCCCCCGGATGTGTTGAGGGGGATAAAAAAAATATTATTTTTGCAGACTATAGAGATTTGGGACATTTTCAGATATACAGTGGCTTATCAGACCAAAGAATGAGGAGATGGCAGCCATCTTTAAAAATCGGTATGGTAGAAAATCATAGGCATGGTTTACACTTTAGTAACAATTTTTGATAAAGCTGACTTGCTTAGTGTGGAGTGAGAGAGAGAAATGGATGACATCAGTGCAAAGTAATAATGAATTTGCCTGCTGTGTGATGAAGAGGTGTAAAAGCATGACTGTGATTCAAGGCAGCCCAAGCATCACTAGTGACCTGGGACTGCTGGAGCCAGCAAGAAAGAGTTGGAGTGAGCATCCAACCCTGATTGACAGATTGTGGGTATTGGCTTGGCAGCTTGATTCTACACAGTAGATGACACTAGTTAGAGGTTTGGTGTCAAGGCAGCCATAGCACAGAGGACTAGTGACCTGCTGTCCCACAAAATGTATGATGGTGCATTGTAGTCTGCATTAGAGGTGTGTACAGGAGTTTGCATCTTCCTTCAGAGCTGACAGTATAATAAACTAAGCATATTGAGCTACCAAGGTCAGGACCTGTAAGACAGGGATAAACCCTTCTTAATCGTCCTTTATGGCTGCTTGAATGATAACCTTCTGTCTGAGTGGTGGTCATTCTGAGCTTCAGGTTACCTGCAGATGTAGGCACTTCTAGGGAGATTTCTGTGGGGACTGTGGATTCCTGCCACAGTTGATTTGGGTTATAGTGAGCCGAGGTGATGGATGTAACAGAGGGTCACTGGAATAGTAGAGAATGGCTTACCACTGGCAAGCATGGGGGCAGAGTGAGGAAACAGACACTTAGAGAAAAAGTGTAATATAGATAAAGCAGTGACTGCATTTAAGTATAATATTGGGATAAGCACTGCATCATCCACCTATTTTAACAGAATTCAGGACAGGAAAGAAGTTGAGTCGTTTTGATTTGCTGGGGGTGTAATAGATGCCGTAGTCCTGATGAAATTTTTTTTGTGTGTTTTCACTGACTATATTGTATAGTATTATTTTTTGCCAGTTTGTATCAAGGTCTTTATATGGTTCCTGCCTTCTGTAGTGAGGTTGAAGAAGGCATTAATTCTGTGTTGTAGAACAAATAAATGCCACAAGTTGTATTTTTTGAGAACTTTGTACCTTCATTTCTTGTGTGATCCAGGGTTGGGATTTTACTTTGTTTCATTATTATTTATTATTGTTGTATGGAATCACATTGATGAGGGCTGGTAGAAAAGTTGGTGCTGGAACTATTCAACTGCAGAATCCAAGAGTATGCTTGGGGTGTCCGGTGTAGACTGCTGAGTATGTAGTTGAATAGGTGCTGGCTCCAAATATCCTAGACTTTTTGGGGAAAAAGTATTGTATATATTCTGGTTCTTTCCTCTACTTCAACCTGCAAGTAGCAGAAGTTTACTAATGGTTTCTGCCATAATACCAGCTGCTTAAGTATTTTCATGTCACAAGGATCAAGTCTTATAAACATTCTGTGTTCAGGGTTTTGTCTGTTTGGGGTGTAGCGTAACTATCTCCGCCAGCTTAAACTCTTCTTTGAAACTGAGCCTGATACGAGTCTCCAGTCAAGTCTAAATTACCCACACTCACCAGTTAATTTTTTAATTTTGGATGTAACCCACTGTAGTGAATTTGCAGTGGTATTATTAGGAGTTTGATGATACATTAAGACAAGCTCAGGTATTTCTTCTGATGTATTTATGTAAACTGAGAGGAAGACAAACTTAATAAGTTGAATAAGAAAGCTGGCCTGGCAGGAAGGTGCCTTGCAGAGATTCTTTATGAATGGCAGCCCCCAACTTGCCCGTTTATGTTGTCTGCTTTGTCTAAATATGTTAAAGCCTAGTGACTATTTGTCCATTATGTCAGAGGAAGTGTACAGTAGAGGGAAGATGGGACTTCAAATGGCCGTTGAATTTTTTTTTTTTTAAATGCCAATTCTCCTCTAGAATTCATACTTGAAGATCTGGTTAGTGGACCAAGCAGAACGTTTTTTTTTAAACTTGGTTTAACTTTGAAGACTTGCTCTTGTGCAGTCGAGTTACGACGTTTCATTTATCTCTCTGCTTTTCTCTCTCATAATCACAAGTCATGCTGTTATGTGGACATAACACACTTCTATGGTGTGCTTTCTCTTTGTTTTTGGACAGCTGTCTGATAACTGATAACTTAGCATCCCAACTGTGTACTTCAAATATATTTCTGGGAATATTTTTGGTAGCAATAATGCCTTCCTCTTCAATTTATATAATTTATATAATGGTTTCATAACATTTGTATTCCAAAACAACTACATCATTACTATGTTTCAATGGGCGGCACAGTGGTGCAGCGGTTAACGTTGTCGCCTCACAGCATGAGGTTCTCCGGTTCGATTCTCAGCTGGGGTGCCTTCTGTGTGGAGTTTGCATGTTCTCCCTGTGTTCCTCCGGGTACTCCGGTTTCCTCCCACATTCCAAAGACATGCATCTGGAGCGTTTCTCCCTGGGCCTCCGCTGAAAACAGGCTCTGTGGAACCTAGTCGGACATTCCCGGTCAACAAATGTTAAATAAATAAATAAAAATAAAAAAATAAAAATCAGTGGAGTTATTTTTGCAGACGTACAGTCTAGCAGAAGTGCCAGTAATTTTCCACAGTGTACTGATCTTGTATCACTCTCCTTACCTTGTCTACAAGATACCACCCTTAACACATTTGAACTTTCTTCATGATGAGTACTCTTTCTTTTTCCTAGTTGTTTGATGTTAAAGAGTTGAAAAATATAATTCCTCCTCCTCTCCATGTAGATTAGCTCTTACTGTTACACACGTTTTCTCTTTTTTTCCCTTTATTGTTTCAAAAACCTAAAAATCATCTTTTTTTATTTTCCACCCATATAGTCTAAAGACATCCCAATGCTTCCAAATGTTGTTCAACAAGTTTTCTGCATTCAGGTCCGCATTACAGCCAGTCTTATTTTTATTACTTTCGTTTACATCCCTTGTGTCCATATTGACTATTTTCTAACATGAAGTTAATGAGATTTAAAAAAAAAATACATTTATGATCCTCATCTATTAAACACACCGTTTCTTCTACTTTCAGAAATTCTAGTATTGCCTTCCCTCAATTATTGTCACTACTTCTACTCCAGATTGACACTCTTAACTCTCTTTCATCTCAGTCTTCTTCTTATCTGTCCTTTCCAAATTAGAGGTGCCCATATTATGTCCATTTTTCATTTAGATAGGTTTTCTTGACTTGACTTAGTCAATACCCTCTTAATTTCTTATTCTTTGCCCACTCACCCATGTCTAGTTTTTCTGTCTCATTATTTACCCCTTGTCTTTTTTTTCCTTTTCCTAATTGCTTTTCTCTCTTTGATTCTTTATATTTATTCGTTCTCCTCTTCACTGTCTTCTCTAATTGTATTCCTATGTTCTACTGCTTTCTATTGTTCCTTTGATGACTTTGATTTTCTCTGCTTTTCTGTTTTTTTTTTGTTATGACTTCCAACATGTTTTGTTGCTCCATTTATATAACTGATTCACCATTTAGTAAATTTCCACAAATAGTTTCCCTCTTATTTCCTTGTTCTTCTTTCATACACCAACTCTCTCACTAAAATCTAAAATGTGTTCTTTGTTTCCTTATTCCTCTGTATTCCTTGTTCCTCCTCCAGCTTTTCTGTGATCTTAAGCATTTCTATTTTTAAGTCTTCTTGTTAAGAATTGCTTAATTTAGGATTATTCTGTTAGCTTTGTCCTGATATTTTAGATCTTCAGCCAGATTTTCTGAAAGGATTCCTTAGTAGTTCTTATTTCTATCTGTATTTACAAACTGACCTCCTACTATTATTCTTTTCTTCTTTTCTTCCCAGCTTTTATTTGAAGTATTGCCATAATATCTGATTGTGCTGTGCATTTATGACAGTCTGATATCCCAAAGGCTGGGAACAATTCCTTCTACTAATAGATCATCTAGCAGTTGCAAGTAATTACCTGAATATACACCTATATCAATGCTGTCTCTTCATGATGTTCTTCATGTTTCACTGTTGCAGTCATCACTTTCGGTTTATCTGCTTGCAGTAGCCCTCAGTTGGCCTGATTAACATAGTATTGGGTCCTGCGTCGGTTGCTGTCCCTTCTTCCGTGACGTCAGGTCGTCAGGGGTATAAAACATGCAGCCAACGCCATTAGATCAGTCTTTCTGCCATGCGGTGCCTGAAGCAGAGGCAGTTCGCAAGTGCCGGTCAGCCGACTCATGAAATTTTTGTTTTTCGAGTTTCAGAACCAAAGTCTTCAACTAAAGCTAAGTACCCCGTTGGGAAAACTTTTTCTTGCTCCTTACCGATGTCAGTAAAAGTTAATAATTGCATTACTTGTGGAAAGCAAATACCTCATAAAGATTTTCATTCGTACTGTATTCCTTGCTTAGGCTCTGACCATGACGTACTGTGCTGTCGGTTTTGTGCTTTATTTAATCAGCGCACTATCCGTCGTCTGTATATTTTCGCCTCTAAATATTTCGGTTCTTGGTTTAGTTATCCAGAAATGTCGTCGGTTTGTCATCTGACTACCGGGATTCCAAAAAAACGCAAGGATAAAGTCAGAGACAGGCCGCCAAGATCCAAAACTGCCACCGACACTTCTCCTAAGCCAGTCGCCAATTCGCCAGTACTCAGTGAGGCACTTTCGCAGCCCCTGATACCTGCTACTTCTGATTCGCAGGCCTCTACTGAGACACATTCGGAGTCCGGTATGCCGTGGGATGCTTCAACTATGGAACCTGCGGATGTCTCTACCTTGGATGGGTCCAGAGCCGCTGTGCAGGCACCGGCTTCTGAGGGTGTATTCAGGCCTATGGACTTGCATATTAAACCGATGCCTCCTTCTTCTTTTAGGCCTAAATCTTGAACCATGCCTAAAGAACCGACGCCCAGGCTGCATGCTCAGGCCTCTATGCCTAAAAAACAAATGATAAAATGGCTGAAGATCTTAATAACTTTAATCAGTGGAAGCCAGCCTCCCCCTTCTCAGAGACCTAGGACTGAAGTTGTTTATGAATCTTCTGACCTGGATTCTGATTTTTCTGATTCTTCTGATGATCTGGATTTGCCCTTATCTACTTATGAGGATTCTGATGCAGAGGACTTGATTCCCTCTGCTTCCCCTCCAGAGGATTTTTCTTTTGGTGAAACCTTACAAGGAAGCATTTCCACTGGGAAAGCCAGGATTTTTCTGATTCAAAAAAGAGGTTTACGGATTTCTTACTCCTGCCTCAGCATAGGCCTTTAGCTATTCCTCCTGTACTATATATTGCTGATGCTTTTTCAGAATCTAGTTTGGCCCCTGATTCTTTACCTCCTGCTTCCAGAAAACCTGACAGATATTACAGGGTTCCTAATTCACACAAGTTCCTTTTTAAAAATCCTATTGCGGATCCAGAGACTATTTCACAGGGACCCAAGGGCATTAAAGTTTCTACTGCTAAAAATCCTACTTCTTCTGATAGAGACTCCGGGACGCTGGATAGATGGTGTAAGAAGGTTTACACTTCTGCAGTCTTGGCCATTAGGGCTTTAAACTGCCGGTCTCTTATGTTAAGTATCAACAACATGTTATTGGATTGCTTAAACAGAAAATGATGTTGATTCCAGACTGTGCGGAAAATAAAGAATTACAGGATTTAATGCATTCTGTTGAATAGGTTGGAAAACATACTTTGCAATGTGGATGTGATTCTTTAGAGACCTCTTGCAGGGCTGCTGTTACTGGTTCTGTGCTCAGAAGGCATGCTTGGCTTAAGGAGCAATATTTACCTGATCATGTTAAAGCTAAATTGCTCAATGCTTCCTTAAATCAGTTCTGCCTGTTTGGCAACAAGGCTGAGGAAGTTCTTAAAAAGATGGAAAATAAAGCTAAATCTATGCAAACTGTTAAAGACTTTATATTCGCTCTCCTCTTCACTGTCTTCCTAATTGTATTCCTATGTTCTACTGCTTTCTATTGTTCCTTTGATGACTTTGATTTTCTCTACCTTTCTGTTTTTTTTTTTTTTTTTTTGTTATGACTTCACATGTTTTGTTGCTCCATTTATATAACTGATTCACCATTTAGTAAATTTCCACAAATAGTTTCCCTCTTATTTCCTTGTTCTTCTTTCATACACCAACTCTCTCACCAAAATCTGAAATGTGTTCTTTGTTTCCTTATTCCTCTGTATTCCTTATTCCTCCTCCAGTTTTTCTGTGATCTTAAACATTTCTATTTTTAAGTCTTCTTGTTAAGAATTGCTTAATTTAGGATTATTCGGTTAGCTTTGTCCTGATATTTTAGATCTTCAGCCAGATTTTCTGAAAGGATTCCTTAGTAGTTCTTATTTCTATCTGTATTTACAAACTGACCTCCTACTATTATTCTTTTCTTATTTACTTCCCAGCTTTTATTTGAAGTATTGCCATAATATTTGATTGCGCTGTGCATTTCTATGACAGTCTGATATCCCAAAGGCTGGGAACAATTCCTTCTACTAATAGATCATCTAGCAGTTGTAAGTAATTACCTGAATATACACCTACAGCAATGCTGTCTCTTCATGATGTTCTTCATGTTTCACTGTTGCAGTCATCACTTTTGGTTTATCTGCTTGCAGTAGCCCTCAGTTGGAATGATTAACAAAGTATTGGGTCCTGTGTTGGTTGCTGTCCCTTCTTCCATGACGTCAGGTCGTCAGGGGTATAAAACATGCAGCCGACGCCATTACATCAGTCTTTCTGCCATGCGGTGCCCAAAGTAGAAGCAGTTCGCCGGCCGACTCCTGAAATTTTCATTTTTCGAGTTTCAGAACCGAAGTCTTCAACTAAAGCTAAGTACCCCGTTGGGAAAACTTTTTCTTGCTCCTTACCGATGTCAGTAAAAGTTAATAATTGCATTACTTGTGGAAAGCAAATACCTCATAAAGATTTTCATTCGTACTGTATTCCTTGCTTAGGCTCTGACCATGACATACCGTGCTGTCAGTTTTGTGCTTTATTTAATCAGCGGACTATCCGTCGTCTGTATATTTTCGCCTATAAATATTTCGGTTCTCGGTCTAATTATCCAGAAATGTCGTCGGTTAGCCATCTGACTACCGGGATTCTGAAAAAACTCAAGGATAAAGACAGACACAGGCCGCCAAGATCCAAAACTGCCGACGACACTTCTCCTAAGCCAGTCGCCAGTTTGCCAGTACTCAGTGAGGTGCTTTTGCAGCCCCTGATACCTGCTACTTCTGATTTGCAGGCCTCTACTGAGACACATTCGGAGTCCGGTATGCCATGGGATGCTTCAACTATGGAACCTGCGGATTCTCTACCTTGGATGGGTCCGGAGCCGCTATGCAGGCACCGGCTTCTGAGGGTGTATTCAGGCCTACAGACTTGCATATTAAACCGATGCCTCCTTCTTCTTTTAGGCCTAAATTTTGAACCATGCCTAAAGAACCGACGCACAGGCTGCATGCTCAGGCCTCTATGCCTAAAAAACAAATGATAAGAATGGCTGAAGATCTTAATAACTTTAATCAGGGGAAGCCAGCCTCCCCCTTCTAAGAGACCTAGGACTGAAGTTGTTTATGAATCTTCTGACCTGGATTCTGATTTTTCTGATTCTTCTGATGATCTGAATTTGCCCTTATCTACTTATGAGGATTCTGATGCAGAGGACTTGACTCCCTCTGCTTCCCCTCCAGAGGATTTTTCTTTTGGTGAAACCTTACTTACTCTAAGGAAGCATTTCCACTGGGAAAGCCAGGATTTTTCTGATTCAAAAAAGAGGTTTACGGATTTCTTACTCCTGCCTCAGCATAGGCCTTTAGCTATTCCTGCTGTACTAGACATTGTTGATGATGCTTTTTCGGAATCTAGTTTGGCCCCTGATTCTTTACCTCTTGCTCCCAGAAAATCTGACAGATATTACAGGGTTCCTGATTCACACACGTTCCTTTTTAAAAATCCTATTGCGGATCCAGAGACTATTTCACAGGGACCCAAGGGCATTAAGGTTTCTACTGCTAAAAATCCTACTCCTTCTGATAGAGACTCTGGGGCGCTGGATAGATGGGGTAAGAAGGTTTACACTT
Organism: Protopterus annectens; assembly: GCF_019279795.1. NCBI lineage: Eukaryota > Metazoa > Chordata > Ceratodontiformes > Protopteridae > Protopterus > Protopterus annectens. The sequence continues at coordinate 1,086,002,661 of NC_056728.1, forward strand.
CTGCAATCTTGGCCATTAGGGCTTTAAACTGCCAGTTTCATATGTTAAAGTATCAACAACATGTTATTGGATTGCTTAAACAGAAAATGATGCTGATTCCAGACTGTCGGAAAATAAAGAATTACAGGATTTAATGCATTCTGTTGAACAGGTTGGAAAACATACTTTGCAATGTGGATGTGATTCTTTAGAGACCTCTTGCAGGGCTGCTGTTACTGGTTCTGTGCTCAGAAGGCATGCTTGGCTTAAGGAGCAATCTTTACCTGATCATGTTAAAGCTAAATTGCTGGATGCTTCCTTAAATCAGGACTGCATGTTTGGCAACAAGGCTGATGAAGTTCTTAAAAAGATGGAAGATAAAGCTAAATCTATGCAAATTGTTAAAGATTTCTTACAAGTTCATCCTCCTAGATTTAGTAGGCACTGGCCCTCTAAGAATTGGTCCTTTCCAGCCTCTTCAAGGTCTTCTCAAGCCAAACTCAGACATAGGAGAAACCCCAGGTTTCAGTCCCAGGGGACACACAAGACTAAGCAGTGGGGGTTTCTCCACCCAAATTGGGGAGTAGTAAGACTCCCCCCTACGGAAAACAGTCTCAATGACCTGCTTCTAAAACTTCCAAGCACTTCCCAACTGAATGCTCATTTAGGTGGAAAGATTGGTCTGTAGGCCAAAAACTGGGAACTCATTACCCAGGACAAATGGGTTTTAAATATAGTGTCCTAGGGATACAGATTTCACTTCCACACCTTACCAACACCAAGCAGGTGGCCAGATCTACCCCCAAATCAGTGGGCAGAGGCCCAAAATCAAGTACTCTCTCTCTCAAGCATGGGGGCTATTCAGTTGGTACCAGAAGAGGAAAAGGGACAAGAGTTCTATTTGAGACTTTTCCTGGTGCCCAGAAAGACAATACATGGCATCCTATCCTGGACCTTTCTACTCTAAATACCTTTCTGGTGATTCCAAAATTCAAGATGCTGACTCTTCACCAGCTGCTTCCTATGATAGGCAAAGATGCATGGTTGTCAACACTAGATTTAAAAGAAGCATGCCTGCACATCCCTATCAGAGAGTCTTGCAGAAGATACCTATGCTTCAAAGCAGGCTACATGTACTATCAGTTCTGTGCACTGCCCTTTGACTTATCCGCTGTGCCCAGGGTATTCACAAAGTGCCTACCTCCAGTCATTGCATTCTGCAGGCAAAGAAATATTCAAATATACCCATATCTGGATGATTGTCTAATTTAGGCAGAAAGCCAGGACATACTTTTGAATCATCTGGCCTGTGTTCAAAGGGTACAGACTTGTTTGGGGTACACCATAAACGAAAAGAAATCACACCTGGTACCCTGTCAACAAATTATATTCCTGGGAGCAAGCTTGAATACAACTTCCCAGATAGCTTTCCTCACGCCAGAGAAACTGATTCATTTGACAACCTACTTCAAACAAGTAGCCACAAAAACCCAGCTATCTGCAAGGCAAATACTGCAAGCCTTGGGGTTCATGGCCTCCTGCATTCTTCTAATTCCATATGCAAGGCTGCATATGAGGAAACTGCAATGGTATCTCAAAAGCCTATGGTGTCAACTTTCACAGGATCTAGAAGCAATGATTCCTATCATACCTTGCCTACGTCTAGAGTTCCTTTGGTGGGCAGAGGCCTGCCACCAAAACAGGGGACTTCCATTCACACTACCCCCTGCCGCCCAAACCTTAACAGACGCATCAGACTATGCATAGGGGGCCCACCTGGCAAGGAAGTGCATTCAGGGCAAATGGAACCCAAGTCAAATGCACCTGCATTAATAATAAATAAATAATAATAAATGTTAGCTGTACAGAATGCTCTGACAGCCTTCAAGGACCACATTCTTCCAGGACAATTAATGATAGACTGACAACACCACTGTTATGTGGTACATAAGCAGGGGGGTACACATTCTTATCCCCTCTGCAGACTAGACATGGCATTGTGGAACACAGCCCTGAGCTATCAAGTACATTTACAAGCTCAATTCCTGCCAGGAAAACTAAATACACTGGCAGACGGACTAAGCAGAAACCTCATGGACCCACACGAGTGGAAACTAGAACCAAGGATTTTCAACATGTTGACAAGCAAATGGGGGAGCCCAGATCTAGACCTGTTTGCCTCCCCCCAAAACTGTAATTTGGGCAAATTCTGCACAAGGACTCTCCACAAACAAGCTTGGAAAGTGGATGCTCTATCTTTCAGCTGGAAAAACCTACCAGTTTATGCCTTTCCTCCTCTGCCTCTGCTCTCCAAAGTACTACTAAAGATCAAACAAGACAAACCAAGGACTATTTTGATTGCACCCGACTGGCCATGCCAGCACTGGTACCCCCTCTTGCGCAGCATGTCACTGTGGGCCCCATGGCACCTGTCTCAGACTCCTACCCTATTGTCTTAGCAGGAGAACCAAATTCTGCACCCTCAACTTCAGACACTGAATCTAGCAGCCTGGCTAATTACATAATTTCTCCTTTACCATCCCTCAGTAAACCAGTGAAGGATATCATTTTAGAGACAAGCAGGCCTAGTACCAGAATGTCTTACACTGAAAAATGGAAAAGTTTCTGTGCCTGGAACCAAGCTCAAGGGATGAGCACAACAGTGCCCAATTTACCTCAGATTTTACAATACTTAACTGAGATGCTTCATAAGGGCCTGTATTTCTCCTCCGTCAAAATTCACACCTCAGCCATCTCAGCTCATTATAACACAGAATTCCTCAGAGGGGCCAAAAATCTACGACCACCCAGGAGAGCTCTAACTCCAGCCTGGGACCTCAACTTTGTATTGGAAAAGCTCACCCTTCCTCCTTTCAAGCCAGTTGCCACTGCAGTCTTAAAATTCCTTTCTTGGAAAACAACTTTCCTTTTAACAATCACTTCAGCAAGAAGGGTATCTGAATTGCAGGCCCTCATGGCAGTGGAGCCTTTCATCATCTTTCAAGCGGACAGAGTATCCCTCAGGACCAATCCCTCCATGCCCAAGGTGGTATCCAGTGTGGCCCTTAATCAGTCCATATATTTGCCAACCTTCTTTCCTAATCCACAGAACAAAGGGGAACTGATTCTGCACTCCTTAGATGTGCACAGACAACTTAGATTCTACTTGGACAGAACTAAACCTCAAAGTAAATCTGATCAACTGCTGGTGGCATTTGCCGCAGGGGCAGAGGGGAAGGCTATTTCAAAGCAAACCATTTCCAAATGGATAGGCCATTCATTCATTTCTACTACAAACACCATGGAAAACCTTTCCCACAGGGGATCAGACCCCACTCTACCAGGGCTGCATCTACCTCTACAGCCTTTCTCAGAGGTGTCCCTACCAGGAACATCCTAGAAGCTGCTACCTGGAGTTCTGTACATACTTTCACCAAGCATTACCATCTGCCAATTTTCTCTAAGTCCAGAGCTGGCTTTGCCACTGCAGTCTTGCAGGGCCTTTTAGCTGGTCCTAATTCTATTTAAATTCCTCCTCCTATCCTTAGCTTTGGGAATTTACCCAAAAGTGATGACTGCAACAGTGAAACACGAAGAACATAGTACAGTTGTGTACACTTACCATAAATGTAGATGTTTGAGTGTATTCACTGTTGCAGTCCTGGTTACCCTCCCTCCAGCCCCCTTCTTTTTTTTTTTTTGGATATACCTCTACTTTCCTTTGCTATCTTCAAAAGCTTGTTGGTGTATTTGCGTTTTTGTTGGAGGTATAACCTTGTATATTTATAGATTTAATTGCTTCCCATTAAGGGGGCACCTGACATCTGGGGCAAGAAAAACTGATGTAATGGCATCAGCTGCATGTTTTATACCCCTGATGACCTGATTTTGTGGAAGAAGGGACAGCAACCGACACAGGACCCAAGACTTTGTTAATCAGGCTGACTGAGGGCTACTGCAAGCAGATAACCCAAAAGTGATGACTGCAACAAGTGAATATACTCAAACATCTACATTTATGGTAAGTGTACACAACTGTACTTTGTACTCATCCAAGAGTCTCCATGTTTTGTTTCAAGTTTTTACTCTTGTTACTGTCATGTTTTTTCCTGTTCTATCGTAACTGCAGTGCTGATGAGGTGTTGCTAATCATGCTATTATTCTCCATCTTTTTTTCTTTTTCTTTTTCTTTTAATGTTTGAATGATCTGGAATTTGATATTATCACTGTCTTTAATGGGGCCTGTATCTCATGCATTCATCCCCACTGTGGAGAGACAGGTTTATAACCCAGCATCTTCCAATCTCCTGGAATAAATTCCCTTGCATGTTAAGCAGTGTGACAAACTATTTTCCTTTAACCTTAACCTACATGACTGTATGGGTATCCACAAATTTACTTCAGGATTAGCTGGTATGGCCCTCCTGATGAAATGAGGCACTGTCTGAGGGGAGGATACTTGCAAGGTGTAAATAGTCATAAGAATCAGTGGTCTTGGAATATATAAATCTGTGACTCACCTTTCCAGACTTCAGCATGGTTATATATAAATCTGTGATTCACTTTACCAGACTTCAGCATGGTTATATTATCTTGTTTGTAAATCACCAATCACCTTGACATTTGCGGCTGTTCTGACTGTTCAGGTTTAATGGCTTTTACTTGAGTCCTTTTCAAAGAACTCCAACAGCATGCTGACTCTTGAATCATCTTTCAAGATACATCTTCCTCCTTATGTCTAATTTCAGCAGATATTGTAACTGCCTTCTGATTTTCTTTAGGCTCCATGAACTTTACTCTCTTTAGGCTCCATGAACTTTACTCTCTTACTGTGTCTCCTCCGTCTGTTGGGCTTCTTTCCATCAATAATTTCTTCCCATTGTTTGCTCCCAAAATGCCCTGGGATTATTATTAGTTGTTGTTTTAAAAGTCCATAGGTTAATTCCTGTCAGATTGGTCAGCTTTCATTTGAAAGTCAACAAGAATTGCAGGCTTGTTTTAACAGCTAGGGAACTGTTTTATTTTTGTCCTTTAGTTGTGCCCCTAATAGCTTCTTCAGTTCTGTCTGCCTCGACTGCATACTACTTCTGCCCTTTAAAACAACAGTATATGTTCTATGTTAGGTTTACAACATATAACTAACTGCAAACAGTACCTATAAATAGTTTTAATTATAAAAATTAAATGACATTTTAAAATTCCATTCACTGACTTCTCACAACTTTCTTCAACTACAAAATGCTGGACATGGCATCTTGTAGTTTGCTGGCTTAGTATCAACTTATCCCCCTAAAAAAGAAATTTGTTGGGGCTGGACTTCTGAACCCTTGTTCTCCATTCAAGAACTTATTTCTTCCACAGGACTTTTATTTTATGTTAGGAGACTTGGTTTGTCTTGTATTTGAGCCTGCTTCTTGTACAAATTATTTTTATTGAAATATTGTTTCTTGATGTCCTTTGTCAGTCCATTAGTTCTCTTCAATCAAAGATACTAGGCCAAATTCCAAAAAAACATGCTGCCCATGTAATTGATTTACCTCTGTGTAAGGCCTGTCTATAAGCAGGCATACACTTTGGGTCAGATTCGAAAACACCTGCTATCAGTGTAAGGGGTCACTTACATTGAGAGCAAGTGTTTTGGAATTGGGTCCATATTGTTTCCAGAACCTTATCTACACAGGTATTGTCTTTTTTCATTTCCTGTTACATTATCAAAACTCACATCAGACTAATCTGTTGATTTTATTTTTAGAGGCCAGAAACTGTTACCTCCTTCTCCTGCCTAATTTTTTATCAACAGCTATGAATTTACTAAAGGGGTTCATAACATTTTCATTACATTTTTCTTCTTTTTCCAAAGAGAAAAGGCAGTGTGGGCACCAAAAGGCATGTCTATAAATTATGTTGGTCTTTGCTACAAAGAATGTAGGTGTCTTTCTGGTACAGTGCATTGCCATTCTTTTGGAGGGTTATTGACTTCTAAAACTTACCATTTTTTCAGTATTTCTACTGATAAGACCCATTCTGGTTTTGGCTGTTCTTTCATGCATATATTTACCAAGCACAATAGTTTTGCTAAGAAAGGTTTTGCTCAAGGGTGTTATAGCCTACAGTAAGCTTTCTGTAGCATTTCTATAAATTTTTTTTTGTCTTTTTGAGCAGACAGTACTAAAGACCATGCCCAGCATGTGCTGCTGTAGAAGCTTTCTTGATGTGATATCAGTTTCATGACTGCTTAAGATAACAGTACAATTTTTTATTGGAGACTACTGCACCAGATATCCTTCCTTGAACATTGTTTCAGTATTAATAATGCATGAGGAAGAATCCTGCCAAGGATGATATACTTCTGGCCAGAAAACCAAAGCTTGGGCATCTTCTCTCCTGCTGTATGCGGAAAGCAATGCAGTACATAAGGGATGTATGGGCATTTAAATCTTCAAAACCTTTTGCCCCCAGCCAGAATAGAGAACTTGCATTTCAGCTGTGGTCTTTCAGCCATTAGGTCTGTGCCTGTGTTGAATGCCTAGTTTAGATAAGTATCTCTGTTGGGGAACCTTCCTCTTTCCTTAGGATTTCGACAAAAATATTATTTTTTTCTTGTAAATTAGGAGGGGAAAATGTGACTGTGGAAGGCGAATCCCTTAGAGAGAGACAGTCATGCCAAATGTTTATTTTGCTTTGCATCAAATCACAATTATAAAGAGATTACTATATGCCAATCTTTTGTTCTAAACCCTCCTAGGAACTGCTTATCTCTGAAAACATGCCTGGAGAACCAACGGTTAAGAGCTTGTGTGGGATAGGGTGGCCTTTGCAGCTTCCCAGTTAGACATCCCTCTCCAAAAGAAACAAGAAGCTGAAAAAATCAAAGCTTGAAGCTTCTGTTGTCTAGTTGAACCTGGATGTTTTTACCGTGGCCCTTCATATGTCTCCAGACTACCCTGGTTTTCTCAGCTACTCCCACCTTTGTGACCCTATTAAAAGGCAAGGAGCAGCCACTTAGCATGTCCAGTCCATCTGATTATATGACCTCTTTGGCCAGGAAGGGGGAGACATGGCTGATCATATCTGAGGGAATCTGAGTGTTTTCCTGAGATTTTAGTCCAGGAATAAGTCTTGGGTACCCTTATTTAGGTACATCAGGGTTCTAAACCTTCCAATTTCATTCATGCTGATGTTCATAGAGAAAAAAGACAACACTAAGCATGCCTCTCCTTCTACTCTTGCTATTTCCAGGGATACAGAGAGTGGTTTGATTTTTCCCAAGGGATATTTTAAGGCAATCATGTCCCTAAAGCCCCTTATTTCTTTTCTTCTCTTCTTTTTCTACTTCCTCTCAAGAGGATGAAGAATCAGAATCTGAAGTAGACTCCCTAGATTACTGTTCCCCGGTTCATTCCTCAATTGGCGTCACTTTTGAAGATGATGACACCATTTCTCCTGATTCTCCTTTAGAGGAACTTTCCTTTGGTGAAGTGGTCTTAAAAATGATGCAGCACTTCCAGTGGTAAGGCAAGCAGGTGTCAGATGTACAGAAGAGGTATTACGACCTCTTATATGTGGGAGGTCCTAAAACTTTCGGCCATACCTCAAGTGTTGAAGTACTGCAAGATGCTTTTGCAACAACTTCTCCGAATCCAGAATCCCATCCTCCTCCTCCTCCCAAATAACCTGATAGATTTTACAAGTTACGTGATTTCCATACATTTCTATATAAAAATACCCAGACGTCCTGTCTGGTGGACCCCAGCCATAAACAAACTATACAATAGAAGGAGGAAGCTACTAAATGATAGAGCAAAATCCCAAAAAGGGAAGGCATCACTGATCAGTATTAGCAAAAAACTACGGGTACTCATAAAATTGTCTAAGGCCAGCTTCGAGAGAAAAATTGCACAGGACACTAAGGATAATCACAAGGCTTTCTTTAGTTATGTTAGGAACCTGGGTGGTAATTTCCAGATATGCTCAGAATTAGTCCAAAATGACAAAAAATACATTGAACCTACAGACATTGCCAACATCCTAGCTGACAGGTTCAGTGCAAACTCCCCAACAAAGGGCAAATATCTATCCCAGCAGAGTGCTGCCCCTGACATCTCAGATGCTCAGGTAAGAGCCGCTCCAAAGCAAAAACACAGCATCAATGGGACCAGACGGGTCCGGGCTGCGCCCTACATGAACTCCAAGAAGAGCTAAACCCAAACATAAAACTACTGTTCAATCTCAGCCTTACTACAGGATATGTGCCCAAAGAGTGGCATACAGCAACAGTGGTCCCTCTCCATAAAGGTGGTGCCATAAGCCTGACTAGCTTGGTCTGCAAAGCTATGGAAAGGATCATCATGGACCTCATAAATAAATATATTGGGGACTTACAGACACTGGATCCTACACAGTTCGGCTTTGTTAAGGGCAGATCCTGCCTCTTAAACCTGGTTGATTTCTTTGAAACAGTCACCAAGGCCATGGGAAGGTGGTCCACACAGCCTATCTGCATTATAGATAAGCTCACCAGCTTAAATATAAACCCCTATGTCACTAGATGGATTGCAAACTGGCTCAAGGACAGAACCCACATGGTTAGAATTGCTAGAGCCATGTCAGACTCCAAACCAGTTACAAGTGGTGTCCCACAAGGCTCAGTCCTGGGACCTCTCTTGTTCGGTATATATTTCTCGGAGGTACAGGCCAACACGGAAGGACTGTGGCTGACCAAGTTCGCAGATGACTGCAGACTGCCATAATCAACTCTCCAGCCGACACAAGCATCCTCCAAAAGGGCCTCATAGAAACAGACAACTGGTGCCAGAGCCATGGCCTCAAGCTAAATGCCAAAAGTGTATAGTCATCCCCTTTGGCAAAATTGCTCCACAAATTACCACATAGGTGGTAATCCATTAAGTACAGAAGAAGTAATTAGGGACCGTTGATAGCAGTCTCTCATTTGACAACCATGTGGCCAAAGTGGTTAGAAAAACATTTTATATAGCCCACCTAATCATGAAGGGATTCACATCTAGATCAGGAGAGGTCATCGTGCCTCTTTACTCATCCCTCATCAGGCCCATAATTGAGTACAATGCCCCTTTTGCGATGTACCTTACCAGACACCTACAGCAAATGGAAAGACCCCAAAAGTACCTCACCAAGAGGTTCGAAGGGCTCAAACAGATGCCATATGCTGCCCGGTTAAAGAAACTCCAGCTCTACTCAGTGGCATACCGCCTGTTCAGAGGCGATCTGTGCCTGGCGTCCATGTCCAACCCAGAATTAATGGACATGCTGCACCTCAGAAAATCCAAATCCCATCGAGCTACGCGCTCGAGAGACTTGAACCTTGGCACTGAAATAAATAGGACACGCTGGAGGGACAGATTCATAACCCAGAGGCTCCCTTCACTCTGGAATAAAATCCCAGTCCAGGTTAGGCAGAGTCCCTCATTGACTCTCTTCAAGAGGAATCTTGATGAGTGGATGGGAGATCGTAGGTTTACCCCGGGTATCACTTCTGTGTCACTGTTAGACAGTGGCACAGTATACTAACCTCGAAAAAGGGCATAGCAAAATAAATTTTAAATGGGTGGCGAAAGCCAAACACATTCTGGCTAGGCTTATAAATGCCCTAGGGCAGATAGCCTACTATGAACCTATGAACCTATCTGACTCTGCCATAATTTTTCTGGAGTCTAACAAACCTGCCAAGCTGCTGCTATCTCCAAATGCTTTGCCTAGTGATGAGCATAACTGGGCTATGGCTAAGTATGAAAAGGTGTACACTACTACCACCCTCTCTTTCCATGCCATCATTTACCAGAAATACAGATTAGGTATCTTTTATCTGTTTTGGGAGACATTAACACATTTATAAAAGGTATGCCAGATTCAGACAGCAAGACTTCTGCTATTTCCCTTTTGAATTCTGCCATCCAAGTGAATAAGCAGTCCATTAACTGTATCTTTGATATAGCTGATCCAGCCTCCAGAACAGCTGCTACTGGCTTTGTTTTGAGAAGATATTACTGGTTGAGGTTACAGTCTCTTCCAGTTGATGTCTGCTATTCACAAAATTCCTAACTCCATCATTGCCTTTTAAAGGGCTTCAGGGTATTGATATTTACCCCTGGTAAAGTTGAGACTTTCTTTTCTAGGCTTCATCAAGAGACAAACTTCTAGCAGACTTTAGCTTCACCATAGACCCTTTTCACCTCCTGGGTTTCATCATAAACTTTAAAAGGTCTGTCCTGTTTCCATCCCAAGGGCTGATATTTCTAGGCTGCAGACTCAATACTGTTTCATTGTTAGCTTTTCTCCCTCAAGGTAAAAGTCATTATGTAATTGCTTACTTTGTATCTCCTTTCCCTAGACTTGATTTCTGCAACTGTGATTTTGAAAACCCTGGGGTACATGGCTTCCACTATTCAAATTATATCTTTTCCAGACTCCACATGAAGAAGATTCAGTGGTACCTAAAGTCTTTTTGGGCACAACACTGCCACCCCCTGAAATTCCCAATTCCTCTCTTGCCCTTCATTGAGAAGGAATTTCTTAGATGGATTGACAAGATACCCCTCAGTCCAGGAGTGCCCTTTCTGTTTCTCTCTTCTTGCCAGGAACTTTCTCAGATGGTTCAGATTTGGCATGGAGACCATGTTCTGTGAGCATAAAAATCCAAGGGGTCTGGTTAAAGCAAGGCAGGAAACATCACATAAATATCAAAGAAATGAAAGCTCTGATATTAGCTCTTCAAACCTTGCATCACCTTTGGACTCTAGGTCATCTCTGAGTGCTGGCAAGACAGCACCACTATGATGTGGTGCATAAACAAACGGGGGGATCCTATCACGTCTGCAGACTTGCCATGTCTCCCTGTGACAGCCTTTCAGCACAATCTGTCCCTGCAGGCACTATATATAGTCTTGGAGAGGAATACTGAGACAGACTATCTGAACAGATCCAGGGTAGACTGTCATGAATGGATGTTGAAAAGGAGGTGGTATTGCAGATTGTTCATCTGTGGGATAGTCCTCAAATATGTTTAAATTCACTCTGAACAAGGCAGTTCATACTGTTAAGCCTAGGGTATCACGCCCAGAGGAAATGGACGCCATGTTTTTCTAATGGAAGGAGAAGTTCCCCCTATGCCTCCCCTCCCCTGCTTCTCATCCACAATATCCTGCTCAGAATCAAGAAGGACAAACCAAGAATCTTACTGGTGACCCCTTTTGGCCCAGACAGCAGTGTTTATCCCTTCTCTTCCGTCTGGCCCAGGGAAATCACCACAAGTTACATCACAGGATGAAATTACTCACACAACACAAGGGCGCTGTCATTCATTCATTCATTTATTCAAATCAGCAAACTTTAAGTCTAACATTTTTGATAATCAGATTTTGATTCTGTTTAGGTACCTTTTCTCTGAGCGTGTGCTACAGGTATTGTCGGAAAGTAGAAAACCTGCCTAGCCAAATGGAAGAGATTTTCTATCCTGTATTAAAAGAAGTAACAGGACCATTATCACACAATTATCCTTACTTGTGTGAGTTGCTCAGCATTGGCATATTCTGTAAACTAGCATTTGTTAGCAATCTCTGCCTGCCTTAGAGCCACCTCTTTTTGCATGCTTTAAAATCAAAACAGTTTTTGACAGGTGTCCTTCACATCAGGCCACCAAGCAGATCTGTTCCCACCTCCTTGAGACCTGAATTATGTTCTAGAAAAACTGACACTCTCTGCTTCTTGTCTTAAATTCTGTACCTTGGAAACAGTCTCTGGTAGCACTTAACTTAGTAAAAGGGTTTCGCTACTACAAGCCCATAATCTCCCCCCTTTTTCTCGTTTTTATAAACATCGGGTAACCATCAGAGCAAACCCTTCCTTTACATCTAAGGTGGTTAATGAGCTCTCTTTAAATCAATCCATCAGCCTTCCAGACTGTTTTCCTCTCTCCGCAGAACAAAACTGAAAGCATCTTGCACTCTATATGTTCACAGCCAGCTCAGATTTTACTTTGACAAAAGTAAATCTATCCAAAAGTCTGATCAAATTTTTATTTTCTTTCAGTACATAAAGTCTAGTTACTCAAGTCTCCAAATGTACAATATGTAGCTGGATCTCTTTCGCCGTTGCCTTTTGCTTCTCCTTTCATGAGAAAGATTTCCATGTAACATAAAAGCCTGTTCTACCAGAGATATTTTTCAGAGGTCTGGACACTAGATTCATTTTACAAGCAGCCACTTGGATATCAATTCACAACATCACTAAGCATTATATGATTGGTACATTCTCTAGGTGTAAAGCTGGTTTTGCTAGATATATATTCTTCTAGGAATTTTAGACAGCTCAACTACTCGGTTCTCCTCCATCAGTATCAGGAAAGATTTGAGAATCTTCCCATATGCTAATACTGCAACAGTGATCACATAAGGGCGTAATGCATTTATGAAATTACTTGTAACAGTAAATGTCTGACTGACCACTTTTGCAGTATTTGCTCCCACCTCTTTTTTTTTTCTGGCTAAGGAAGGCATCGCATTCCTTACCTTTCTTCAGTCATCATGTATCTATGTAGGTTTGTATATATGTGTAATATTTCTTTGCCTTGACTCACCTCTTCTCTATTGCTCACTTAACTTGTTGCCTCTGGTCTGGGGCAAGAAAGTCTTGAGTTTTTTGTGAACATATGTCTACTATATACTGTTTAACTCTAATGCGCTTTGGGGCATACATTGGACATACAGGGCAAGAGAAAGACACCCAGACTTTGGTATGCTGACTGAATGTACAGTATCTTTGGCAGGATACCCCCTTACATTATTAGTACTGCAACAGTGACCAGTCAGACATCTACTGCTATGGTAATTTCTTACACAACTGTACTTTCTTTACTTCAGCACATACATACTTATATGTGGTATGTTTTTAATGGTGCATAACTGTCTGTGAGGTATTAATATGCTGAAACCTAATCAAATGAAAATAGAAGGAAAGAGCTGATTTCATATGCTTAAAAAAAGCTCAAAGGTTGGATGTCCTTGGAGTTAGTTTACTTTCGGAGATTAAGGATGTAGGTGCAGAGCCCTTACACCAAAGAATGTAGTGGGTGTAGCTTTCCTGCAGAAATATTTAGCTGAAATACTTAAATATACCTTGTTTCAATGGCTTGTACTTCACTACCTGATTAATTATTCTAAGAAAATATACGTGGGATTGCCTGCTTGTTTTTTGATACAAAAAGACTTGGGAAATTATTATGATCCAATGTTTTAAAGTTTACAGTCTTGTATGTTTGTACATAATTTACATAATTTGTATATAATTTTAAATCCTGTCCTGAGCATCCACAGCTCCTCTTAGCTGGTCTTGCGGTTTAGGCTGCTTGTTTTCGCTCCCCGTAATCCATCCCGGGTACTCCCTCCCTGCTTTAAACGCAAAAGGAATACCTCCAGCCATCACCTGAAGACACCCTGAATTGGACAGCTTGCCTGGTACTTAGAAGGACCCCCCCCAACAAGATTGTGTAAATTAATCAATCCCGGGTGCTCCCTCCCTGCTTTAAACACAACAGGAATACCTCCGGCCATCACCTGAAGACGCCCTGAATTGGCCAGCTTGCTTGGTACTTAGAAAAATACTACTGGGAAGAACCCCCCCCCCCCCAACAAGATTGTGTAAATGTATGTTGCTTAACACTAATTAAATGTAGACTTGATGTACTATCTATAGAGTTAATCTGCCCTCCCGTGTGTGCGTTCTAGCAGCTTACCGCCGACCGTTTGCCCTCTCCCCCTCCTGTTATCACTACCCTAGAAAATATTTAAACCTAAGACTGGTCCAACTCTCCCTGCTGTTTGCCATCTCCTTCTACCATTAGGTGGCAGCATCTACCAATATAAATCCTAGATATTCTTTATAATCCCAACAAGTTTTATTTTTTCACAAACAGTTGGTTATGAGTTAATATCCTTAGACTGTAAATATCTTCTCCCCCTGCTAAACCACCCTCTGTAAAGGCAGCCTTCTTTTTCAGGCTGGAAATATTTAGCTCATACCTTCCAACTACAACCTTTAAACTGCTCTTTGCTGATACTTTTTCTGCCATACTCACATCTATTAAGCCCTCCCCCCTCCTGGAACTGTTCTTCCTACCAACTTTCCACCTCTTTAGTCCTTCCTACCCCTGTAGTCCAACCACTTTAACTCTACCTATCCCCTCCCCAATAGCTAGTTTCCTCCTGGAGTTTACTTATATCTCCCATAGACTGTGGTGCCATTTTTAAATCCTGTTCTGAGCATCCACAGCTCCTCTGTGCTGGTCCTGCGGTTTAGGCTGCTTGTTTTCCCTCCCAGTAGGTCTTTTCAGCATATCTGTCTATCATTGCAAGCTTCTAAGCAACTATTGTGCTAAACTCAGAGTTTTTACTTGTAACTGTGTTTTAGGGTTATAGGTGGCCTTGTGCTGATGGCTATCACTCCAATGCAATGTTTGTAACTGTGTTGGGTGGTTATTGTTGGTCTCGTGCTGACTGCTTCATTTATCTGTGACCTACATGTGTTTTTGACCTCTGTAAGCTGCTTTTGGGACGAGTGGGGCTCTTTTCTACACTGACTAATGCTGCATTAATTTTGTATGGGTACAAGGGGCTTGATTAACTGCTGGCTTGTCATGACTAGAAACATGGTGTAATGATGTCCTGTTAAAAGGACGCCAACCAAAGTGCATTGCTGAATGCCGGATAGCCTCTCAAGGTGGAATAACAATCCCCCTTCAAGTCTTCTGCTTAAAATCAGATTTAGCAGCAATTTTTCTTTCCATTTGTAAGTATAAGAGCTCCGCACAGCTTCTGCATGGTTTTGGGGAATGTTTTGCCCTATATACTGTACTGTTTGACTGCTTGCTTTGTACTGTGTCATTTGCCCTTTGCTTAGGTTAATTACTGCCTTAGCAGCTGTAAGCTGCTTTTTGGGACGAGTGGGTCTCTCTTTATGTTGTCGCCAGCTGTATTACTTTAGTCTGAGTATACAGGACTCGACTGTTGCACTTTGCTGGCCTAGTCTGCTCTCCAGATGTGCTATTAAAAAGGACGCCAATGAACATATATTGTTGAAGGCCTTTATTTCTCTTTCAAGGTGGTACTGGCTTAGCAGCTATTTTTCTTTTCCGTTTGTCTCTATAAGGGCACCAAATGGCTTTTATATTGTTCTGAAAACTGTTTTGAAAACTGTTCAGCACAAGTTATTGCACAGCATGAACATATCGTTGTTTACTGTGTTAGTCTGTCGAGCACTATATATTGCACTGTTTAGCGATTTTTTAGTATTACTTTATCATTTAACCTTTGCTTTCTGCTGCTTATATTTGGCTCTACTGCTGTATAACCCTGTCCTCTCAAATGGACTAGGGTCACTGATAGCATGCTGAACTGCTGAAGGAATGTTTTGTTCTATTTAATGGAGCCTATATTGCCTAACTTGTATAGTTCATAGCATAATGTCTGCTGCTTTCCATTGTTAATCCCCTAAACCTAATCTTCCTCTACATACTTGCTCTAGCCTCATCTAATCATAGCCTCTCTCTACTACTGTGCTTTGTTACACCCTCCTTTCTTCTCTAAACATCCCTTACCTTCTTCCTTCCCCTCTACATCTGCAATATTAACTAACTCAGTGTTGTCTCCCTCTCCTCTACAGTAATCCATCCCGGGTGCTCCCTCCCTGCTTTAAATGCAAAAGGAATACCTCCGGTCATCACCTGAAGACACCCTGAATTGGCCAGCTTGCCTGGTACTTAGAAAAATACTACTGAGAAAGACCCCCCCCCCAACAAATTGTGTAAATGTATTTTGCTTAACGCTAATTAAATGTAGACTTGATGCACTATCTATAATGTTAATCTGCCCTCCCGTGTTGCAGTCTACCGCAGACCGTTTGCCCTCTCCCCCTCCTGTTATCACTACCCTAGAATATATTTAAACCTAAGACTGGTCCAAATCTCCCTGCTGTTTGCTATCTCCTTCTACCATTAGGTGGGAGCATCTACCAATATAAATCCTAGGTATTCTTTATAATCCCAACAAGTTTGAATTTTTCACAAACAGTTGGTTATGAGTTAATATCCTTAGACTGTAAATATCTTCTCCCCCCTGCTAAACCACCCTTTGTAAAGGGAGCCTTCTTTTTCTGGCTGGAAATATTTAGCTCATACCTTCCAACTACAGCCTTTAAACTGCTCCTTGCTGATACTTTTTCTGCCATACTCACCTCTAGTATGTCTCATTTGTCATAGACACTATTACTACCCTCAAGACATTTCCCAATAATAACCCAACTGCTCTACACTCTCCCCCTTCTAACTCACCTAATCTGTTTGAACTTAAACCCATCTCCACTAACTTTATAAAAAAACTTTTGTCCAAACTTAAACCTTGCTCTAACACGCCCGACAAAATTCCCTCTTCCTTCCTAAAATGTGCTGCTGATGGCATTCCACTCCCAATCAGCATCATTATCAACCAGTCTATAAAAGAATCATACGTCCCCAAACTTTGGCGCTCAGCTTATATTCTTCCTCTTCATAAAGAAGGCAAAAATACCAGCATCTCAAACTTTCTCCCCATTGCTTTGCTCTGACCAATCTTCAGAATTCTAGAAAAATGCATCCACCTCCAATTTATGCCTTTCCTGTTCCAAAACAATCTTCTCAGTCCTGCCCAGCATGGCTTCCATCCAGGCCATAGCACAATAATCGCTCTACTGTCTTTCATAGAAACTGTCAATCAAGCCCGAGATGCAGGCCACTTAGTTTCTACTGTTTTACTCAATCTGTCTAAAGCCTTTGATACTGTTTCCCACAAGCACCTTCTCTGTCATCTCTCAAACCTTAATCTCTCACATAATGCTTTATCCTGGTTCTCCAGCTATCTATCAGACAGATCACAGGCAGTCAAATGAAGAAACTCCATCTCTTCCTTCCTACCTACCCCAACTGGCATACCACAGCGATCCATCCTTGGGCCAATGCTTTTTAACATCTTCATCAATAACTTTCACACTGCTATTCCTGATGCTAAAATCATTCAATACACAGATGATTCAACCTTAGTCTGCTCTGCCTCAAACCTCTCTGAATTGCTGACTAAAATCCAAACTGCCTTCTCAACAACTGAAAACTGGATGCGCCAAAACCACCTCTCTCTCAATGCAAATAAATCAAAGATTCTACTATTCCCTCCCACAAAGACCCTCTCCTACGATAAAAACAACTTCAAAGTCTATAGTCAAACCAACTCACCTATAGAAGTTGTCCCCTCTGCCAAACTACTTGGCATTACTGTAGATGAACACCTCAAGTTTGATATTCATATTCAACAAAATATTAAGAAAACCCACCAAAAGCTAGGTATGCTGTATAGGAATAATCACTTTCTCTCCAACTCTACCAGGCAAACTCTGGCCTCAACTTATCTTCTTCCTTCCTTATTATATGGAGCCCCTCTCCTAACCAACTTGTCCTCCTCTATCACCTCTAAACTAGAAAACTGCTACACCAAAATCTCTAAATTTGCCTCTGAATCTAAAAATACCACCCATCACTACCTAAGCCTACAATTCCTGAATTGGCTTGAACTCCCAAACTACCTAGACTATCTCCAACTCACTACTGTACATAGACTCATATTTCACCCAACAAAATGTCCCTCTCTAACATCCTTCCCCCGTATACACCCAACAGAGCTCTCAGATCTGAAAATCAGAACTTAGTTACTATCCATAAAACTAAACGTCCTGCTGGCCAACTTCTCCTATCTTTCTCACTAGGCAATAAATGGAATTCCCTTCCCTCCACACTAAGAACCATACCAAACTCAGAAAACGTCAAAACCCAACTATTCAAACACCTGTCCACTAAATGGAAATGTACCTGCCTTCACCCAACCTAATCCAAGGGGGTTCTAGCTCTGGTTCCCAAGCTCCACAACTCTCATAGTTATCTTCCTATGAGCCTGTCTAAGCTCTCAACAATTTCTATAGCTTCTCTCTAAGCTCTCACCTCCTACAGCTACCCTCACACAGCCCAACCTTGTAAATATTGTAAATAGCATTCTACTGTTGATGTGTGTATGTAAAGAGTATTTACATTTTCTTAAAAGGTTTGTAGTAAACTGTTTCCACACCTAACCCATATCTGTTTTCCTCAAATGAAACTTTGTGATCCCTACCTTCAAGCTTAATGAATTTGTTAACTATACATGATATTGAATGCATTTATGAGTAACTGTTCTACATAAGATCTTTAATATTAACTATCATTTGTATATAAATTGTATAATGAATCTTGGAGCTTTTCTCCCCGGGCCTCCACTGAAAATGTGTCAATTCGGCCCAGTGGACTTCCCCGGTAATCAAATTGCAAATAAATAAATAAAAATAAATAAATAATGTTAATGCAGATTATTTTCTGCACAAAACTTGGATTTGAATGAAGACAGATGATCTGAGGAGTTATTTAGTTTTAAATGTACAACTCTTACTCATAGTTTTGTAAGAATGTGTAGTAACATTATGAGCCCATTGTGGAACTAAGACATTTATTTTTATTTATTTGTTTGCTTAATTTTTAATGTATTTATGCATACACACATACATTGGTTATTCAGATAAATACAATTAACTATAGATCCTTTTCAGCCCTTTTGACCTTTTATATAAACTTAGATTGTGTTACAGCTACAAGTCAAAAAAGTGAATTCAGAAATTTTAGTGTTCATTCCATGACATATATAGGGTGAAATAGGAAGAAATATTTGCTCTTGAATTTAACTGTTTGTAAGGATAGCTAGGCATAGTGCTAGCATAAAATATTGACTGATCAGACCCACATGGTTTGTTAATCCTAGAATTTTTGATCCACTTTGTCTGGAAAACATAATTCAGTCAATTACTACTAGTAAACAAACAGCAGGTAATTTTTATTAAATGTTAAATTAAATGATTTACACTTTTGTAAAAGTGATACAGGTAGAAACTTTCAAATGATTTAAACTTTTGTAAAAGTTATACAGATAGAAACTGTCTTTTTGTAACAGAAATAGCAGATAGTGGAATAAACTTCCTGTACACAAAGCAAATATACCGTAGTAACATTTTAAAATATTGTACGTTTTTTGTGTGACCCCAGTAATTTACAGTTGTTAACTTCTTCCTAAAGGACATTTACTTCAGACTTTAATTTGTAAAATTCTCTTGCTTCTTATCCAACATTTTCTTTCAAGACTGTGCAGTTAACTTTTATGTTATTCCAGTCCAAGTGAGTTTAGTTTCTTAGCTTACTTGGATTTTGCTGTCTTGATAAAGTTCTTTAGACTGCTTGA
>NC_056728.1:1086024512-1086134512 GCF_019279795.1 Protopterus annectens
CTGCATGCATTTTCTTCTTGGTTATTAGTCGGATTCATTTTATAGAGAAAATTACCTGAGTCTATAACAGTGCAGGAAGCTCAGTCTCAATCCCAGTACAGGTGTACATATATGCATTTTGTAGGATTATTTCCAGATTAAGCCACAAGGAGACTAGTAACAGTTTCTGCTTAATATAATTTCTAGGTCTGATATAAGTACAAAATAGATGTGCTAGTTGAGTTTTACATT
Source organism: Protopterus annectens (assembly GCF_019279795.1). Classification (NCBI taxonomy): domain Eukaryota; kingdom Metazoa; phylum Chordata; order Ceratodontiformes; family Protopteridae; genus Protopterus; species Protopterus annectens. Next base: position 1,086,024,744 of record NC_056728.1, read on the forward strand.
TCCTAGAACTTTGATGAATCAGTAGTCAGTACAGTTAGTATATTCAGTTGTGGTCTACAAAATGAAATGTTTTGTTGATTTGTGAAGTTTATGTTCATTTACGTATATATGCGTGTATTATGTTTTTGTATGTACGTGTGTGTGTGTGTGTGTGTGTGTGTGTGTGTGTGTGTGTGTGTGTGTGTGTGTGTGTGTGTGTGTGTATCTATCTATTTATATATATATATATATATATATATATATATATATATATATATATATATATATATGTATATATATTTATAATTTGCATCCTCTGTTTTGTTGGAAGCCCACTGCTCTGTAGTAACTCCTGGTTTATTTCCTTTAGTCTTGTTTGCTTAATGCTGTAAGTGCCTCTTATGAAAGCAGTTCAGCATTTCCAATGTATCCAGGGTTTAGTATATCCACAGATATTGGAACACAGCACTCAGTGTCTAGCTTTATTGCAGTGAAGATTTTCAGGTTTGATGACTTTGAAGATTACATGGGAACAGATTTGCAGCTGATACAAATGAACGTTGGAAAAGTAAAAAAAATTACCAAACAAAAATAAATACCAATGGCACAAACTTTGTCAGAAAAATAAAAGCATTCATTCTGAAATGGTTTATGTGTAATACAGGACTTAATTTTCCATTTAATTTTAAAACTGCATCTGTGGCACTGATCACATGCGATGTTTAATGCAGGTATCACTGTGCCTTTTTCATTTTTTGTTTTATAAATTTGTAGTTGTAATTGTAGGAGTGTTTGTGGATACAGGTTTCTTGTGTTAGAAATGTGTTGTATAGGCAAAAAGGTATGTTGACCTAAGAAATGGAAAATCGCTGGTGGTGCAGCGGTTAGCATTGCCGCCTCACAGCAAGAAGTTCTCTGGTTCGATCCTCGGCTGGGGTGCCTTCTGTGTGGAGTCTGCATGTCCTCCCTGTGGTCATGTGAGTTTCTTCCAGGTGCTCCGGTTTCCTCCCACATCCCAAAGACATGCTGTAGGTGGATTGGACACTCTAAATTAGCCCTAGGCATGAGTGCATGCGTATGTGTGCCTTCTGTGGAAGGTTGCTCGCCAGGCTGGCAACTTGACACCATAAAACTCCACTGCCAATCATGAATGGACAGGTGATCCACTGTGGCGACCCCTAACGGGGAAAAGCTGAAAGAAGGAGAAGAACAAGGCCTGCCAGTATCCGTATAAAGGTATGTTAAAGCCATTTGTTTAAAAGTGCCACCTCACTGCTTAGGTTCATCGGTTCATAGTTAGGTACTAGGCTATCGACCCAAGGGCCTAAGTAAGCCTAGCCAACAAGGTTCCCTGGCTCACGCCGCCCAAGAAAGTTATTTTCCTGTGCCTCTGTCAAGCAGCGCCACTAAAGTGATCTACGGGGTGTGTATCCTATTTCCCATACACTCATCAAGATTTTTCTTGAAGAGTGCTAATGAGGAACTTTGCTTGACATAGATGGGTAGCTTGTTCCAGAGTATGGGAAGTCTCTGATACAGGAATCTATCCCTCCAGCGTGTCCTGTTTATTGTGGTTACAAGGTTTAGGTCCCTAGAGCATGTAGCTCAGAGGGATTGGGATTTCTTTAGGTGTAGCATGTCCAACAGCTCTGAGTTTGACATAGCTTTATATGTTAGGCAGAAATCACCTCGGAGTAGGCGATATGCTATGGAGTAAAGCTGGAGTTTTTTGAGATGGTCAGTGTAGGGCATCTGTTTGAGTCCAGTAATCCTCTTTGTGAGGTACTTTCCAGCTGCTGCAGATGTCTTGTGAGGTACCTTCCAAAAGGGATGTTGTACTCTAAAATGGGTGTAATGGGTGTCGAGTAGAGGGGAACAATGACCTCTTTTTTCCTGGATGAGAACCCTTTTGTAATGAGGTGTGCCATGTAGAAGGATTTCCTGACTACTGTGGCGATGTGATTATCAAAGGAACAACTACTTTCCACCTGGGTCCCAAGGTCTCTTATCACACATTCGGCGTTAAGTAGACTGCCGCCTATGTGGTATGGGTACAGAGTTTTTATCAAAGGGGATGACAATGCACTTTTTGTCATTGAGCTTGAGACCATGGCTCTGACACCAGGCATCTGTCTCAGTGAGGCCCTTCTGTAGGATGTCCACATCATTTTGGAACTCGACTATGGCTCCTAGTTTGCAGTCATCTGCGAACTTTGTTAGCCAAAGGCCTTCTGTTTTAGCCTGTACTTCAGAGAAGGAGAGGTCCCATGACTGAAGCCTGTGGTACTCCACTTGTCACTGGTTTGAAGTCAAATTTCGAGTCTGCAACTTTTACAGTATGGGTTCTGTCAGTGAGCCAGTTGGCAACCCATCTGTGATGTAGGGATTTATACCTAGTTTAGTGAGTTTAGCTATAATTCCAGAATGGGGGATGGTGTCGAAAGCCTTGGTGAGGTCAAGATATGCGGTGTGAACCACCTTACCCTCGTCTATGGCTTTGGTGACTAGCTCAAAGAAGTCGATCACGTTCAGGAGACATGATCTGCCTTTTACAGACCCGAACTGGGTTGGGTCCAGAGTTTGGAGGTTACCAATGTCTTTCTTTATGAGTTTCATGATGATACATTCCATGGCCTTACAGATCAGGCTCATCAGGCTAATAGGGCGATAGTTCCTGGGATCAGTGGTGGCTCCCCCTTTGTGGAGTGGGATAACTGTTGCTGTGTGGCATTCAGTGGGCACAAAGCCTAATGTGAGGCTATGATTGAACATGGTGCTTAGGTGAGGAGCCAGTTCATTCTGAAGTTCATGTAAAACGCAGCCTGGGATGTTGTCCAGTCCCATGGATGCTGTGTTTTTGGCTTTAGAGAGTGCAGCTTTTACCTGTGTAGTTGTGATTACAGGGACTCTGCATTTTTCCTGCATAGATATGGGCCCTTTAGGGGGTGAGAAGGGGGTAAAGTTAGCACTGAACCTACCTGCCAGGATGTTGGCAATATCAGTTGGTTCTGTAATTTTCATGCCATTGTGCTGTAACTCAGAGCAGATCTGGGTTTTGCCGTTGAGATTCTTGACATAGCTATAGAATGCTTTGTGATTGTCCCTAAAATCAGTGGTGATTTTATTTTCGTAGCTAGCTTTGGAGGATCAGGGGACCACCAGATTGGCTTCCTTTTTTTGGAGGCTAGCATCTTGGTTCTGTTTGGGATAGCACAATCCATGCACTCGTAAGTGCTTATAGAGTGCATTTGTGTAGGATTCAGCAGTCATAACTTTATTGCCGATCTGTATGGGTGTCATGAAGTTCAGCACTTCTGTCTTAAGAAGCATGAATTTGGCTTTGGAGAAATTTTTTACCATGGTTTCCTTAATGGGGGTTGGGGGCAGGATGTGGATAGCTAGGGTGATTAGCTTATGGTCGGAACTGACCATCTAGGAGTTGACTTCAGGTATGGAACACCGGTCACTCATGCTGGTAATGAGTAGGTCTAGGAAATTGTTGCCCCTGGTGGGGGGTATGGATAAGTTGATCCAGGGCATTGGAATTTATGAATTCCAGTAAGCGTTGAGCGAAGGAGTTGGTACATGAGTAGTTTTCCCAGTTAATGGTGGGGTAGTTGAAATCACTCATTATTAGGGTGAACCCTAATATTTTCCAGTATATCAAGAAAAGAGGAGTGGGAATCCTGGGGCATGATGGGGAATCTATAGCAAGCTGCAATTTGGATTGCAGTTTTGCCCAGAGTTAGTTGCACTTGGATAACCTCAGATGCATTATGCTGAGCAACTAGCCTGGAGGTGTGTATATCCTTAATGAATATGGACACAACTTCGCCTTTGGTGCGCCGTTCCAGGATAGGTGGCCAAAACGTGTGGTATGAGTTACAGCCTGGTAATGCAGGGGTGCTCTCTGGAGCCTTGAACCAGTGTTGCTTATTACAGATGGCAACAGAAGAGTCCAATTATCCATGAGTGTTGCTCTGTGTTTGAGAGACTTTTATGAAAATATGCATGTCAGGTATAAAAGTAAAATAAAACTACTATGAAGCTGTCACTTCCTTTAATGGGCTTTTACATGTCTCTACTTAGGAAATGAAATAATTACTTTTTGCTGTTTTTTTTCTCCTTAAAAAGATGATTCATGCTTCTCTTTCTTTCTTTTTTTTTATTCCAGATGCTTTCTTTTTTTTCTTTTTCTTTATTGCAGCATTATTATTGCAGCATTATTAAATGCTCACCCGTATAATTCAATCTAGTGATTATTCATAAACATGGGGATCTAGCATCAAGCAGCCTCCTTGATGGATCCTTGAGTGAGCTTATTTCTACCGGTCATGATTTGGCAGCATTTCAACAAGTTTATGCCCTTGGGGATATAAATATGCTCTAACAAAAGTCGTGATGTTGTGTACTGGACACATAAGTGCACCTGTCTCCTGCATCCACCAGTTCATTTTTTGCTGCCTGTAGGGTTTGGCATTTAATCTTACTTTCATTTGATAACCTTATATGCCAAAAAAGTATCTGTGTAGCAGTATGACTAACAACTCAAGACCTACGGTTTTGTTGTCTTAAATGACATGGGGAGCCGTATAATGTGAGACATTGGGGATCTGAATGGAGAGATGATAAAATTAGCAAGAAAAGAAGAGTAACATTACTGGAATTTAATTCATCCTCAAGTCGTGGTGAGTGCCTTCACAAGGTGGACCCCGTTTTTCATAAAATCTAACCAAGGTGGCAGTGATATATAGACTGTATTTTATATAGCATAAGTCATGGACAGAAGTAGGGTAAAAAATAAAAAAGATAGCTGGGTGCACAAGACCCAGAATAAAAAAGTGCCTAATCCTGCTAGGCACACTGATGCCAGAAATGGACAGTGTAGAATTTGCAAGATACGGAAACATTTGTACAGTGGGGTTAGGCTTGACCCATGGAGAAGATGGACCCCGTTGTAGAAGGAAGTAGTCCACAAAAATCATAAAAACCGATAGGCCAAAAAAGAACCATGAAAACAATAGAGTGGACTATTGAGGATAAGAAAGAAATTATGTATTGTTACTTTTATGCAAGAATACCAGAATTTCCAGACAGAATCTATACAGAATGATTAAGAGAGAAATTAGAGTTAAGAAAAATACTTCCACAAGAAAAACTGTTGGAAGCTTCTAATAAAAAACTGTGTTAATTAATACAACAGATTTATGAAAAACATTATATAGACCAAGAAACCTTGGGCCGTATAGATAAAGAAGCGACTGAAGAAGTGCGAAAATATAAAAAACAAAATCTAGAGACTTTTGAAATGTATGAAAAGGAAATATGGATATGGGAAGAAATAGAGATCTGATATGGTGCAATATTTATACAAAGGAGAAACCCACACTAATCAATGCAAAAAGGCAGCTTCAAAGATATTTAAAAGAGCCAATAATAAATATAGGCAAAGGCTTCCAGATATGGAAAAGTTCACAATACAAAAAATAAGATCACAAAGAGGGAATGGAGAACAGAAAATTAGTAAAGTAGAAGTTAAAAAAAGAAGTTTAATTTATGCAATACCAGTGAAGTGGAGGATTTAGTGTAGAGAGTCTAACATATACAGCAGGTTATATCACAGCATGGTGGAATGAGTCCCCAAGTAAGGAGAAACAGGAGGAGCAGGAGACATCTGAAGAAGAAATATGGACATGGGAAACAAAAAGAGATTAAAAGGAGATTTAATATGGTGCAATATTTATGCAAAGGAGAAAGCACACTAGTCAATACAAAAAGAGCAGCACCAAAGATTTTTCAAAAGAAATACAAGCAAAGGCATCCAGTCATGGAAAATTTTACAACACAAAGAATAAGAAAACAAAGAGGAAAAGTATAAAAAAGGATTAGTAATGATGAGAATGTGGCATAGGAAGATGCTCTGGAATTTTCTATAGAATGCCCGCAGGAAATGGAGAATAAAAAATGTGCCCTCAGTTTAGAAGAAAAGGATCTAAGAGAAGATATGTTTGATTTTAATAGAGATGGACAGACATATTAAGATCAATGAAAGAAATAGACTACAGAAAGTCAATAAAACCCAGAAAGCTACAAGTTTGATAAAACAAATGAATACAGTAGTTAGGACTGTTCATAGAGATTCATAAGCTATAACAGAATTAAACAGGATATATTACTGTGTAGCTAAATTAATAACAGATAAAATCTTACCACAAAAGCACAGGGTAGTAAGGGAAAGGAAGAGGAGAAATATAATGCCATCATGGAAGTATCAAACAGAGAAAACTGTAAAGCAGTTAAGAAATATCACTGTTAGAAGAGTATAGAAAAGACAACAGATCAACAAAAATACTCTGAAGGATAGACATGGTAAAACCAAGGGTCTGTATTACATATCCGAACATTTAAATGTTTGAATCGCTAAAGATCGACCTTTGGTGATCGAACATTAAAATGTTTGAATATGTAAGAAAACAATAAAAAAAAAGGGTTTAAGCAGGGGGGCAAGCCCCCCTGCACCACCCACGTGGGCGGCACACCCCCTGTTACTTTAATATACCAACTCCGAGATTGCACTTCAGTGCTCTACAGTGCAGAAATGGGAAATTTCTCATTCCCTACACTGTAGTGCGATCTTGGAGTTGGTATATTTAAGTAGCGGGGTGTGTGGGGCACAGCCCCCACATGGGGGGTGTAGAGGGGCTTGCCCCTCCTGCTTTTATACCCTTTAGTTTTTTTTTTAATTTTTATTCATATTCAAACATTTAAATGTTTGATCGCTAAAGGTCGATCTTTAGCGATTCGAAAATTTAAGCATTCGGATATGTAATATAGACCCTAAAACCAATGCACAGTATCAGAACAGATCAGGATTTATTATGCACTATTGCAAATAATAAATTAAAAATATCAGCAAAGGCAGAAACACTTAGAAGATGTGCAGAAATGTAAAGGAAAAGTACAAAATAAGCAATTTATTGATGACCGAAAAAAAAAAGTTTTATAGAGAATTGAGAAACAAGGCAAAAGAAATTGAAATACCACCAAAAACAACATTTTGGAGAATTATCTATGAAGACCCTGTGGAACATAACAAAGATGCTAAATGAATAGATGAAGTAAAAGAAAAAATAAGAAGTTCAAATGCACAGGATATGGAATGGGATGAAGTAAAGAACACATAGATTGAAGAAAAGTTAAGAAATGCTCCTAAATGGAAAATCCCAGGCCCAGATGCAATACCTAACTGCTAGCTGAAAGTATTAACATCTTTACATGAAGATCAGCCTGGTTAACAACAGGAAAAACAATACTACTTTAGAGCAAACTTGCAAGCTATCTTAAAAACTATAGACCAATAAACTTGCCTTCTGACGACGTATAAATTATATACTGGAAGTGATGCTGACAGAGTTTATAGTCATTTTAGAAGAAAACTCAATCATGGCAATACAACAAAAGGTTAACAAAGTCATATAGAACAAAGGATCATTTGTTATTAGTCAGAATGGAGAACAGCAAAAAGGGGAAGAATCTAAGTATGGCATGGACAGACTACAAAAACATTTAACAGTATCCCACATTCATAGATAAGAGTGCTTAAAAATGTACAAGATGCATCTTACACTGAGTGATTACATTACAGGTACCATGAAATAGTGGCAAACCACTTTGCAGTTAAGCCATGATGAAGGACAAATTATTATTCCAGGGATAAAAGATTCAAAGGGAGGGTATTCCAGGGTGACTGTCACTGCTGCTCTTTTGTCTTTCCCTTAACCCATTAAGCTGCCTACTTAATAAATTTGTCATGGCTACAATTTGGCTCCCAGAAAACAACAAAGTGTAATGACTTCTAATCATCTTTTTGTATATGATTAAAACTGTATAGTTCATCAGATGATATAAAAATTTATTCAGATGACATAAGAATGTTATTTGGACTTGCTAAATGTGCAAAAGCAACCTTTAAAGCAGAAAAGCTGCAGCACCAAGAAAACCTCAGTTTCTGACAGGAATATGATATAAAAACGTGAGCAAGCGGGAGTGTATAAATATTTGGCAACTGATGAAGGATCAATAAAACATGAACAAATGCGAATAAAACTTCATAAGAAATATTTTGGAAGACAAAAATTAATACTGAAAATCACGCTGACATATAGGAACAAAGTCCAGTCTATAAACCAATTTGCTCTTCCTGTCCTAACTTACAGTTTTTGGAGTGATTGACTGGGCCCAAAAGGTGTTGGTTTGGTTGAAAAGAAAACAAGGAGGATGCTAAATGCTTATCAAATTATTTATTAAAATCACTGCATACCAAGACTATATATTCCCTGTTCTGAAGGAGGTATGGGCCTCTTCGAAACTGATTACATGTGTAGATCTGCAATCATGGTACTGCATACATATCTGTTGACCTCACAAGAAGCAAATGTAGTGAAAGTTTTGGAACATGAAGAGAATAAGTCTAAGATGACTTCCTTGCTTAGTTTAGGAGAAGCATATTGGTGTCAAGCAGGAATGGAAATCAAACTAGAAGCAGATAAAAAGCAGGCAGCAACTGAATGAGCCAAAAAAGACAAAAGAAAGTATAGAAGGTGAAGGATCAGAGGAGAAGGCAAGAAATGTGGAAAGTACATAAATACAGTTGCAAGTGTAGAAAACTCTTGGAACACCCTCATGTTGATCAGGATCGCACACAAGAATGGTTAAGGAGAGGTGATTTTAAACCAAAAGACATAGTGGACTATGTACACGTTGGTTTACAAAGTCCATTGAACATGTGGGAAAAATAGAAAGATGTAGGTTTTGTAAAACAGAATTGGCAACAGTCGCACATCTTGTTGCTGCTTGTGATATACTAATGGCAGAATGACTGTATATGAAAGGCATAATAATGCGGCAAGACTGTTGCCTTGGTGATTGTGCAAACATTATAATATTGAAATAACTAAAACAGTGAAGACATGATCCACAAAGCACTATAGAAAATGATGGTTTATGTCACATGGGAATACCCATTATCAACCGTTCAAAAATAGATTCAAGTCCATGAAAAGAGAAATTGCTAACCCAGTGACTACAGTGTCTTGTACAGAGAGAGAAAGAGAAAGTCATAAAATACCAGGCTCTGCAGGCAGAAACAAGGACAGTGTGGAAGAAGGATACCCAGAGAGTTGCAATAGTAGTAAGAGTAATGGGTCTTATAAAATAGAATTTACAGTTGTACTTAGAAATGTTACAGATACATGGAACTCAATATGAATTGCAAGAGTCGTCATCACTGGCCACATTGCGGGTGCTGCGAGGATTACTTCTGGCTAACATCAAAGATTGAAACAATACTAATTTCATGAACTTGACTTTGGAATGGGGTCCATTCCTGCCATAGTACTAGAAACCCAAAACACTTGGAAAAATTAATGAGACATTGCCATGAGTGTCAGCAGTTCAACCCTGCTGTTTGTTGTCAGAAAGTAGCTCTGTGTTTTCCTCTCAACTTATATGTTGGGGGTATTTGAGAACACTTTGAAGTAGTAGGAGTGACCACCTCATAGCCCCAGGCAAAGGCCCAAATCATCACCACAAACTTGGGTACTCAGGGTACGCTGTGTCCTACTCCTTCTTTCATTAAGTTTGTCAATAGAGTAGTCCCTGATTTCCTGTAACTGCTGAGCTTGTAATATACAACCTGCAACAGTACTTCTTAGCACAGGATAAGACCATGGAAAGCATACTCTTGGTCCCTACCTTAGGATGTACTTCTTAGGGTGTTTGTGCCATCCACCCTACAGTTAATTAGTTGGTGGCTATGGTCTGCCTGTCTGATTTTTAGGAACAGTTCTTTGAGTTATGAACAAGAGGTACTTGTGAATGAAGGTTCATTTCCAGAGATCTACTATAGGCCTGGCTGTACTAGCTACTTTTGTTTGAGTGAGTCCTTCAAGATGTCCTTCCATATCATTTTTGCAGTATTCTTTACCTAAGGGGGAGCTCCTGCCAAGGACAGCCCAATGTCCAGCCAGTATAGCAAATCCTTTAGTACTTGTAGGTGTTGTGCATCAAATACAGTGGATAAAAAAAGTGTACACACCTCTGTTAAAATGCCAGGTTTTTCTGATATAAAAAATGAGACCACAATAAATCATTTCAAAACTTTTCCCACCTTTAATGTGACATATAACCTGTACAATTCAATTGAAAAATAAACAAATCTGTTGGGGGAACAAATATAAAACATGCACAATAAACTGGTTGCACACCCTTAAGCTAATACTTTGTTGATGCACCTTTTGATTTAATTACAGCATTCAGTCTTCTTGGGTACACACCTGCCATCAATTAAAGAGATTCTGATTAACCCCCATATAATGTTCAGCTGTCCTAGTAGGATTTCTCTGACATTTACTGAGTTGCATGCTACAACAAAAGTCATGGTTCGTGGAGAGCTTACAAAGCATCAAAGGGATCTTATTGTTGAAAGGTATCAGTCAGGAGAAAGGTACAAAAACATTTCCACAGCATCAGATATATGCACAGTGAAGGCAGTCATCAAAAAGTGGAGATAATATGGGACAACAGTGACATTGCAAAGAACTGGATGTCCCTCCAAAATTGATGAACAGACTACACTAAAACTGGTCAGGGAGGCTGCCAAGAGACGTACCGCGACACTGAAGGAGCTGCAGGAATTTCTGGCAAGTACTGGTTGTGTACTACATGTGACACCAATCTCCAGTATTCTCCATATGTCTGGGCTATGGAGTAGGTTTGCAAGATGGAAGCCTTTTCTTATACAGAAAAACATCCAGGCCTAGCTAAAATTTGCAAAACAATACATCAAGTCTCCCAAAAGCATGAGGGAAAATGTGTTATGGTCTGATGAGACCAAGGTTGAACTTTTTGGCCATAATTCCAAAAGTACGTTTGGCACAAAAGCAACACTTCACATCACCAAAAGAACACCATCCCCACTGTGAAGCATGGTGGTGGCAGTATCATGCTTTGGGGTTGCTTTTCTTCAGCTGGAACTTATGCTTTAGTCAAGGTGAAGGGAATTACGAACTGTACCAAATTACAGTCACTTTTGGCCCAAAACCTTCAGGCGTCTGCTAGAAAGCTGAAGGTGAAGAGGAATTTCACCTTTCAACACAACAATGACCCCAAGCATACATCCAAATCAACAAAAGAACGGCTTCACCAGAAGAAAATTAAAGTTCTGGAATGGCCCAGCCAGAGCCCAGACCTAAATCCAGTAGAAAATCTGTGGGGTGACCTGAAGAGGGCTGTGCACAACAGATGCCCTTGCAATCTGACAAATTTGGAGCACTTTTGCAAGGAGGAGTGAGCAAATATTGCCAAGTCAAATGTGCCATGCTATAGACTCCTACCGAAGAAGACTACATGCTGTAATTAAAGCAAAAGGTGCTTCAGCAAAGTGTTAGTTTAAGGGTGTGCACACTTATGCAACCAGCTTATTGTGCATTTTTTATATTTTTTTCCATAACAGATTTGTTTGTTTTTCAATTGAATTGTACAGGTTATAGGTCACATTAAAGGTGGGAAAAGTTTAGAAATGATTTATTGTGGTCTCATTTTTTTTATATCACAAAAACCTGACATTATAACAGGGGTGAGTACACTTTTTATATCCAGTGTATATGCTTCCCAAACAAGGCGCAGGGTGTAAAGGTGATGTACAGCCGCACACAGTCAAAACTTCTTTGCCATCAGTCTGAATGCCCTTCTGCTGTGCTGGTTATCAAGCCGTATTTTCAGATAAATGTCCCACTGCGGTTTCTTCACTTTTTTTCTATTTTTTGTGGTTATTGTGTTCATTTCACCCAGAAAGGGAAAATGTCAGTGTTGGACACAGATTCCCAATAAAGACTGTCACAGCCAATGTCTCTTCTGATTTTGTAATTGTCTCTCCTTCTTATCCATATACCTGGAGAACCATTTTTTTAAGTTGTTGGCTCAGGGTGCTGTGGCAGAATCCTCTTGTCTGGGGGCTAGCCATTTGCAAAGAAGGCAAAAAAGTTGGATCCGATATGGCTGCTGCCTCCCCTGGGCATCCCTCTCACAGCTGTTGAAAACCAGAGAATCATCCGGTGGTTGCTTTGGATTCCTCTGCCATGACCCCATTGGAGGCTGGCATGGATCTGGCATCTTGCATGTCCTGAAAAGCTTTTCAAACATCTGTACCTGATGTTGAGGGGGAACCTTGGCTGACTATATCTGAAGGACTGACAGGGATTCCTAAAATCTTAGGGAGGAGATTTCTACAACCATTATTGAGTATCGTCAGAGGCTGACCCTCCAAAGGTGTTCATTGCAGATGTCCCGCAGAAGAAAAAAAAAAAAAAAAAAAGCATAATTCCATTGTTAGGATTCCTAGTGGTGAATGTGAGGATTTCTCTTGGGGTGTATTCTATGCTTTGATGTTCTTTGCCTGCTCCTCCCTGATCTTCTACTCCATTAAAAAGGCATAGGGCATTGGATTACTCAGATGAGGACCTGAACTTTTAGGGAATAATTTTTGACTTAATCTTTTCAAGTCCCTTCCCCCTTGGACTACGGTTCAGAAGAGGAGAATTCCATAAATCCAGATTTCCTCCTGGAGGAACTGTCCTTTATGGATGCCGTTGCCCATATGATGGATTATCTTAAGAGGGATTCTTAAGTCTCTGAGGTTCAGAAAAGATATTGAGGACTTGAAGATGGAGTCTTCCAAGCCATCTGCTGTTTCTTCTGCTCTGGCTGCCCTCCTGGATACTTTCTCAGCAGGGTCTGTAGCCCCAGACTCTCAGTCCCCTGCACCTAAGAAACCAGATAGTCTAAAAAGTGCCTGAGAAGTGCATGTTTCTTTATAAATGCCCTTCTGCTGACGTTTCTGTAGTGTCTCTCCTCTGACAAGCCATCTAAATTACTGCCCTCTACCAAACTGTTGCCTTCTGATAAGGCTAGTAAGGCTGTAAAAGGCCTGGGCAAAAAAGTTTACACTGGTGCCACTTTATCTTTTAGGGCCATCATCTACCAGACTCGTATGACCAGTTATGTTTGGCTGTCCTTTCTCAAGTTTCTAAGGTGGTTTCTGAACTTTCTGACTCTGAGGGGAAGGCTTTGGCCCATTTTAGAATGTGCTTCTCAAGTTGCCCACCGCTTAGTCATGTGCAGCTATGATGCAGTTGATGCCTCTTCCAGGGCTGCTGCCTTTGATTCAGTTATGAGGTGTTATTCTTGGCTTCATCTTCAGGCTCTGTCTGATGACATTAAGGCCAAACTTCTGGATGCTCCTTTGGATAATAGAAGTCATTCTTTTGGTTCTGCTGTTCATGAGTTTTGAAGTATCTCCAGGACAAGGGCAAAGCCTTGCAGGAATCGAACTATATTTTTGTTTCTCCTATTCCCTAATTTCAGAGGAATTATCCATCCAAGTCTGCATTTGTCCATTGGCAATTTCAGCCTTCTCGTAAGGGCAAAAAGGGTTCTAGGCTTGTGACTCCTGCCATCCAGAAACCATCTTTCCAGGACAAGGCAGGTTCTGTCTGACAGTTTGCTTCTTCCTTCCGTCAACCAGGTTCCCTTGTCCCCCAGTCTTTCCCTGCTTCTTCAAAATAAGCTGTGAATCACTTGAAACTCTTGGGTACCATCTTTTATCCATCAGAGATATCTCACGGTCTGGAAGTCCCTTCCTCCCTTTTTAGACATTCCTCAGCATCCTCAGGAACAGCTCCCTCTTTTTTTCATAAGTTCTTCACTCTGTTTAGACTCAGAACACCATTCCACCCATGCCAACTTCCCAGGAAGGGAAAGGAAGGGGTTTTTATTCCAGGATATTATTGTTCCCATGAAAGGAGGGGACATATGGAGAACAATTCTAGATCTTTCCAGGCTGAACACCGTCCTCAAAAGTCCTTCCTTTCAGATGCTATCTCTGAAATATGTTAATTCATCTTCTACTCCAAGCCTTTCAGGATCTCAAGGATGCATACCTTCACATCCCTATCCATCCCCCTCTTCAGGAAATGTTTACATTTCTCTGTCTCATCCTTGCGATTTCAGTTCTCTGCTTTGCCCTTTGGCATCTCTATCATTGCTTTTTGTAGGGTTCAAGGAATTCAGATCTTTTCTTATCTAGATAATTTTTTTATTCAAGCTCCTTCCCTTAGCTCTCTGCTTCATGATCTCAAGTTCCATACTTCCCTGTTACTGAGTCTAGAGTTCACCATGAACTTCCAAAAGTTAGTTCGCCACCTTCCCAAGATCATACTTTCCATGGCTGCAGGCTTCAGACAGTTCCCCTGCTGACATCTTTGCCTTCCCCCAAGGCACAGTCTTTCATTGCCTTTTTCCAATCCCCTTTTCCTCTAGTGTCTGTCTCTGTTAGGAATTTCTCCGGGTTTTCGAGTTCATGTCTTCCACCATTCCCATACTGCTTCTCATCAGGCTTCATATGAGAAAGCTTCAGTAGTAACAAGTCAGTGTGATTCCAGCATTGCCATCTCTTGGACTTTCTGATACCTTTTCTTTCCTGTCTCAAGCTTGAGCTTTAGTGGTAGATTCATCAGCTTTTGTTCTACTTGGGGATTCCTTTTTCACTTCCATTTCCAACTCAGGAGCTCTTCACAAATGCTGCAGCCAGGAGGTGGGGTGCCACTTGTGGCCCCTTCATGGTTCAGGGTCTCTGGCCTCCTCATCAGAGGTTAGGTCACATCAGTGTAAAGGAGATGAAGGCTTTTGGCTCTTCAGGCTTTCCACTCCCTCTTTCATCCCGCGTCCCTCAATGTTTTCACAGACAATACCACAGTTCTGTGGTATGTCAACAAGCAAGGGGGCACAAGGTCCTCTCTTCTTTGCAGACTAGCTCTTCAGGTCTGGGATCTAGCTTTCCAGTATCAAATAACTCTTCAGGCAGTTTACATTCCCTCAGAGAACAATCTAGTGGCAGACTCCTTGAGTAGGTCCAGCACACAAGCTAAAAATAGATGCTTCACAGAGATGTGTTCCTGGACATTGTCCATTGGTGGGGCATTCCTCAGGTAGATCTTTTTGTCTGCATTATGAACAGACAATTTCCTCTGTTCTGTTCCAGAGACCCCCGTCCTCTGGCTTGGAAAGTGGATGCCCTTTTTCCTTGGAAGGGGATGTTTTCTGTACGTCTTCTCTCCCCTTCCTCTGTTGTAATGAGTCTTGCACGAGATCAGACACGAATCTCCCAGAATCTTGCTAGTGACTCCCTTTTGGCTCAGATAGCATTGGTTCCCCCTTCTTTTTCACTTGGTCAGGGGCATTCACCACAAGTTATCTCACTGGGTAGATCTTCTCACCCAAGAAAAGGGATCTCTTATCCATCCTCACTTGTCCACTTTTTAACTGACACTGTTGGTGATAGGGTTTTGTTCCATTTCAGGCACCTCTTTTCTAAGAATGTGATTTGGGTTCTACAGGAGGCCAGGAAACCCTCTACCAGGAAATCATATATGTCCAAATGGAAGCAATTTTCTGGCTGGTGCCACTGTTGACATCAGGATCCCCTATCTGTGGAGGTTCCTCAGTTTCTATCTTGTTTGTGTGATGTGCTCCATGCTGGGTTGATATAGTCTTCAATTGAAGACCATGTGTCAGCCCTTCCTGCTTGTCTCCTCCTCTGCCCTTTTGATTTGAAGTTAAGCAGTTTCTTAAGGCTGTCCTTCAGATCAGGGCTCCTTTGAAAAATTGACTCAAGGTCCTTTTTAGCCTGATTCTTCAGCTTCCCTACAGCATTGTACTTAGAATGTTCTTCTGACTCTCATTTTGGCCAAGAAGGTATGGCTTTTTCCTGCTTTCTTAATTTTCCACAGAGAAAAGGGTGTCTTTGTACTAATCCTCCTTTTATGTCTAAGGTGGTCAGTGAGTTGCCCCTTAATCAGTCTGTTCATCTTACTTTCTTTTTTTCCTTCTCTACAGTCTCACTGAGAAGGTGCTTCATACCTTGGATTTGCATAGCCAGCTCATATATTATTTGGATAAAACTAAAGTTATTCACAAATCTGAACAACTTTTTGGTTCTATTCATCCCAGGGCTTTTGGGATTGGCTGTTTCTAAGCAAATCTGGATGTCTAAGGCCATTTCTGTTTGTATTTCTTTTCATGGAAAATGTCTTTCCACATCAATAAAGGTGCATTCTGCTAGTGCAGTTGCCTGCTCTAGTGCTTTTTTCAAGAGTTTGGATACCAGTTCCACCCTTGAGGCTGTTACTTGGTCCTCTGTACATACTTTCTCTAAGCATCACAAGTTGGATGCTATTTCCAGGGAAAGGGCAACTTTTGCCAGGACTGTCTTGCATGGGTTTGTCGAAGGCTCTTCTGTCCCTTCCTCCTTCCAGGCCTCTTCATGAGATCTTGTACTCTTTATTAGGTAAAGAATAGTGCAACAGTGATATGAAAGGACATAATACAGTTATATAAAATCTTACCATAAAGGTAGATGTCCTTCTCTTCACTGTTGCAGTATTTGTTACCTCCCATCCTCCTCTGTTTTAGCTTTTGCCATATAGTTTTCTTACCTATTGAGCAAGGGGTTCTTCGTTGTCTTTTTCTCCTCCTGGATGCACATGTTCTCCTTGTCCCTAAGGGCATTCTGTTCTTCATGGGGCAGTTCTGAGTGTGTGCACCCATACATCACCTTTAGCCCCTACACTTGGCATAGAGAGCATGAGTGTGATGTACAATGTCTATAAGTACTAAAGGCTTAGGTATACTGGTCAGACATTGGGCTATCCTTGGCAGGAGATCCCCCTTGGGTAAAGAATGCTGCAACAGTGAAGAGAAGGACATCTACTATTATAGTAAGATTTTGCACAACTGTACTTTATCCTGTGCCAGGGTCCATATCTCAGGGCCTTAACATCAAACAATTTTTGTTGATTTGAGGGAGTTAGAGGCTATTTTTATAGGTACAGGAGTGGACCCATAGGAATCAGTCTGAAATTAGTACAGGCCCTGTAATAGGCCTTTGTTCCCGCACATGTGACCTTCTGTCTGTGTGTATTTGTCTGCAGGTTGTCGATCACTCAACACTTAGTACAAGTCAAGTGATTCTCAAAGTTTCTTAAAACCATGCACAACCTCTCACGTGATGGTAGCAGAGTATGCAGTGCTGCTCACAACTGAGGCTACTATGAAGGGTTTGAGCATTTTAGAGCCCATGGTCTACAGAATGGACAAGAATAAGAAGTTTACTCTGTATTCTGCCCCATGACCTTTCCCTTAGTAAGATTATCAGGCTTATAAAGAACAACTTGTAACTACCCTTGAGCACCTATTCTGTTTCCTTAATATTATCTGAAGATGTATATATGGAAAAAGTCTGTTATACCCTGGGATATCCCCCCTTAGAGCTAGTCATTAGTGATGCTGTTTAAACAGCCTAGAGGCACCCTTAATCTTCCTCTCTGGCACCCAAGAAGGTTGATGCCTTCTAAATGCCCCTGTCTGAGTGTCTTGATCTCTTATCAAGGAGTCTGGAACTGTATGGAGGAACAATTTTGAGGTGCTGGCCCTTACTGTGGTCCAGACAACCTGGGATTGAGTGGTGGACTAATCATTGGAGGAAGTGGGCTGGAGAGGATGGGATTGAGCAACTGCTGCTGACATTCCCATCCCGTGGGAAGGAATACTGCTTCAGCCTTTGCAGTATTGACATTCGGTGGATGCGGGTGTTGCAACAGAGTCAGAGCAAGGGCTGGGAATGAGTGAACATCAGTCTTTTGTTTGCTGGAATCCCTATTGAAATGACAGCATTCATAAACCCAAGTGCCAGTACATTGAAAAAAAAAATGCTGAAAATGTATGTGAAGAGTGAATATTGAACATTGCTCTTCTTCTTGAACTTCATTTTATTGTACATCCAATGTAGAGGGAAAGCCTCCCTCACCCTCAGGCTTATGTATACCAACTCTGAGGTCACCATACTTAGAAAAGAGAATATTTATTTTCTGGCATTCAGTCTCAGCATTACACTAAAGTGGGTCCTGACATATCAAGCAGTTACTGCATGCTGACAATAGTCAGAATGAGAGTATACTTAAAAGGGCATGTCAATAGCCACTGTGAGAACTCACTCACCCTGGTTCTTCTGGGGTAATAGGGAGTTAAGGCAAGTCGAAAACCCTGATGGCTTCCTAGATTATAGTGCTTCCCACTGGCTGGAGTCACTGCAAAAAAGAAAAAAGTTAATGGTCAGGAGATACTAGGAGAAAAAAAAACACCCATGGAGGGAAGTGGAGAAATATCCTAGTATAAGATTTGTGTGATCTTTTTTTGTCCACTATAGTTTCTAAAGACCGCAGCAGATTGCTAACATTCTGACAGAGCTGTTGACAAGTGTGGAAATAGAGTGTAGTACTTTGCCATGTTGGAGCTTAAGGCTTTTATCTTACTTGGTCAGGATACAGTCCCACTTGATAAGTTAAGTACAAGAAAACCTTGACAACCTCTCTGATTCCGGATGTAAGAAGGATATCTGAGACTCTTAGAACAGCTAAGAAAAGTAAGCTTCCATGTAGGCTGCTTTGTTTTTTAAATTATTTTTGGTGACACATTACCTACTGTAGAATAACAATTGTGCTGTACCTTTAAGAAGCTTTTCTAAGTCTGCGTGTGCATATAAATTCCATGCATGAGTTGATTCCAGTGCCATTTTGAAGGTGCAGCCAGAGTGTTAACATCTGTATGCCTGATAGCTAGTTTGTTTATAAGTTAAAGTTACTTAGCTTCATTTATGATGTGTTTGTATATATAATAAAGCTGCTTGAACAAGAACCCACAATTTGTGCCTGCTTCTTCCTGACCTAGTGAGCGACACCTACCATTCTGACAGCCATTAGTTTTTTTTTTTTTTTTTTTTTTTTTTTATTCATGCAGCCCTCACCCCACCTTCTGGTGGTGACTTTGGTGTCATAGCAGAGGGATGGTCTATGCCCCCTGACACAGAAGTATGTCCTGTCCTTGACCCACCTCCTCTTAGGCTACCAGTGCCATCTTGGACAGACTCACAGTTGGGTTCACACATCCCCAAACCCCTCCCAGTAGCCTGTTCTGAGAGTGAGTGGTTTATGATACTGCCCCAGAATTCCAAGTCATAAGGGGAGCCACCACAATCCTTCTTCCCAGAAGAATGAACCTGTGTAAAACTGCAAATCACTCCCCTCACTTCTGTCTTCCTGATGTGCTTGTTAAAGTCGTGTTATTTGGGTCACAACTGAGGTTTTATTCCTCTGCGACTGAGAGTTGTGGGGGTTAGCTTGCTGGGTCTGTGATTGTGCAGACACCTTATTTGCCTCACAGATTTTTTTTTCTGATTACCAGGTAAGCAGGTTGGTTAGTGAACCCTTGTCATCTAGGATTTGGGTCCGGTAGGTAGCAGCATAAGTATTATTATTATTAATTTAGATTAAAACTTTATTGTTTACCCCATTTTCATTTTTACATACAGTACAATCCCCTTGCATTGTGTACTTGTTATTTTGATGCTGATTGCTAATACAACCATTTTTACTGTACTGTTACATGTGTATATACAATGCTGATAAATTAGCTTCGTGTCAGACATTCAGTTTCAATAACTTGCCATTGTTAAGCATGTAAATCCAAATATCATAACTAACTGTTCTGTCTAGTCTTAATCTCATTTGGTTTAACAGTGTTCCTTAAAAACAAGTTGAATGGACAAGTTAACTATTTACAATATAATTTGAGATCATAACAACATTTTCAGGTGGATTTCAGAGTAGGCACTTGCACTGAGATGATTGAAATTATGAACACAACACCATATTTACATTATGGTTTACATGTGTTTCAGATCTTGAATGCAACAAACCGTAGGCAGGACTGCAGGCTGATGGGAATGCCTTTGCAGGATTGTGTCCGAGACTTGTCCTCCCTCAAGAAGCAGCTCAAGAATAGTATTCTTATTGACCATTTTAAGGGAGGTGGTGTTCTTCCTTTAGTCTGTAACCAAAGGAAATGAGCATGTGACCATGTAGCTTATTGTCAGTGCTACTTGAATCAAGAAAAAGAAAGGTCACATAGTGCAACACCAAGATAAAGGCTACAAAACACAGCCGTTAGCCAAGTTTGGCTAAAATGAACAGTCCAACCACTTATGAAATCCAAATTTAATATAAAATGTTATAAATCATCTACTCCTCGAAAAACATAAAATCAAATGTACACTAGCCAATGTGAACCACAGAAGAACACAAGTGAAATAATAATGTATGAATCCTGTAAGGCTACGATAAAATATACCAACCGAGTCATTAAACGTGTTGTAAAAAAACTTCCACTATATCCAGGTCTTTTGGTTAAGTGCTTTCATCCTTTCCCCATTGTTGGAGTTCATCAGAACCATTTTCCCATCATTCAGTCCATATTTATAAAGCAATTAATTAATCATTTAACATTCCTTAAAACTGAACTGAAAATTGAACATCAGTGAATTAAAGGCACGGCAACATAATATTAAAGATACTAGCAAAAAAAAGCCCATACATACATACTTGTGATTTCTTATACAAGTATTTTTAGTATGTAAATATTCTAGTGTTTAATAGTTAATTTGTCAAATATAAATACCTCAAATGCTAAAAAAATCGAATCATGTATAATGTAATTAAAATGTTAAAAATGTATAAAAATTAATGGATGCTATCTTATAACTTGTCTGCCCTAATTTTTAATGTTGGAAGAATCAAAATCTGTTAATTTAAACCAGGAGGGTTGGAAGCATTTAATCTTAGTTTCGCCCAACAAACGAGGAGGTTCATGGGAAAGTTTTTTAGAATATAAAGAATTGATTTGGCAGCTAAGATTAAATTCTTCCAACCCTTCTGGTTTAAATGAACAGATTTTTAATATTTTAATTACATTACGCAGGATTAGATTTATAGCATTTGATGTGGTTTATATTTGACAAATTAACTAAATACTACAATATTTGGGTACATGTCAGTAGATCGACAAGTTAGAAGATCGACATCCACTTCACCGACACATGAAATAATCGACACCGCAAATCACGGTCATTTAACAGGTAAGAAATTTAAATTTCGCTAATCATGCCT
Organism: Protopterus annectens; assembly: GCF_019279795.1. Taxonomy (NCBI): domain Eukaryota; kingdom Metazoa; phylum Chordata; order Ceratodontiformes; family Protopteridae; genus Protopterus; species Protopterus annectens. The sequence goes on from NC_056728.1 coordinate 1,086,045,836, forward strand.
ACCACACATGCATAACACTGCCACACTTACTAAAACATGGTAGGCATGATTAGCAAATTTAAACTTCTTACCTGTTAAATTTGATGTGTGATTATTATTTCATGTGTCGGTAAAGTGGATGTCGATCTTCCAATATTTACATACTAAAAACAATTTTACAAGACATTATGTATGCAAGTATGTTTTTTTTTATGCTGGTGTCTCTTAATATTATGCTACCATGCCTTTAACTTGACTGATTGCTTGCCTTATCTATATGGACTGAATAATGTGAAAATGGTTCTGATGAAGTTCAACAATGCAGAAAGGACAAAACAGTTTAACCAAAAGATCTGGATATTGTAGAAGTAGTTTTTTTACAACACTTTCAAGGACTTAGTGGACTGGTACATTTTATTGTAGCCTTACAGGCTTCATATGTTATTATTTCACTTGTGTTCTTCTATGGTTCGCATTGGCTAGTGTACTAGTGGACTGGTACATTTTTTGTGTGATTTATAACGTTTTATATTAAATTTGGATTTCATAAGTGGTTTAACGGTTCATTTTAGCTAAACCTGGCTAGCAGCTGTGTTTTGTAGCCTTTATCCTGGTGTTGCACTAGATGAGCCTCTTCTTTTTCTTCCTTTAGTCTGCCATGACCTAGTCAACAACCTCCTTAGGAGGAGATAGGGCCCAGTACTGCAGAATGTGTGTAAGTTTCCCTTCCTTTCACATTCTTTTTCTCTTTCATGCCTGTCCATCCCTGAAAGAGAAAGACTGTTCCTTCTGTGTGAGGAAGGTGATGAAACATCCCTCAGCCTTGACCCCTGGTGTTAAGCTAAGTCATCCAAGACACTTCTTGTTGCATTACAGCACTCCCCACATTGTTCTAAGACTATGCATGGGAGTGAGGGAGGTTTTCTACATTTACTCTAGCTTGAAGAACATCACAAAAGAAAACTGAATTGTACATATGGCTGGTGTTGGGCAAGTCATCGGACTGTTCAGTCCTCCTGCAAAAAGAGCTCAAGCTGTACTGGTTAAAATGTACTGCAGAAACTGTCCCCATTTCAGGGAACGATTGGCATTGTACTCTCATCTTTTTGTGGCTCCAGATGTGTTGGTGGTCTTTGCCCATTCTGGACGTCAGCATTTTCCACCATCTCATCCAGTCCATTGTCTTCCAGATGTTCACCCTGTAGGTGCTCATGCTGTTCCTACCACAGTCATAGAGCTGGACATACTATTGTTCAATATCAGTTGCACTGTTTTGTGAGAACTCTGAGCATCATAGTCATTCCCAACTGGGTAAATGTGTAATGGAGAGTCCAATCCTGGAATCGGCAATAGCTTCTTGTACTAATGGTTGCCTTAATCTTCATGGTAGAATTTATATTCTAAAAGATGGAAGTGTTTCAGTGGACTGTGAGGTGTCAGCAGTTGCAAAATCACCATATGCAGACAAGACATTGCCTAGTAGCAAATGCCTTTTACTGGGCCCTGGAATGGTGGACAGTCCAACCAACTTTTGGTGGGCTTTCTCTTTTTTTAGCTGAACTCATGACAGTTTTTAAGTGGCATTACAGTTGTGGCATGGAGAGCCTCACCCCCAGATGGTTCTAGACATCTGGTTCTGCTGAAAATGGGAGTTCACATCAGCAGATTGGCGATAAGAGCAGTTCTCCTGCCTGTAAAAGCCTTGATGACAAGGTTGCTTTTGGGCCTCTTCTCACCTTGTCAGACAGTCCCAGATGTGATAACCTAACAAGAAAGTGAGCATATATTTCTCTGCTCTCTGCAGGGAGATGATGCAGGTCTGGAAGTGGGTCACTCAGAGGAGTATCAGTTTTTCAGCATTTCATATCCCTAGAGAAGTGAGCAAGCTGATGTTACTGTCTTAGCTGCTGATGTAGTCATTAATTTTGGGAACTCTGCCTCAGGCAGAGGTCTATGCCTAGCCAGACTTTCAGAGCCAAGAAACCCTTCACCTGTGCTGGACTGACATAACCATTGCCACGTACATCTCTGTGTACCTGGTGAAAAGTTTAATGTACAGATAACCATCTTCACTACATACACTGCATGTTGTATATATGCATTTAAATAGTCCATTGGGCTAGGCCAGTACTTGAAGTCAAGCATCGAATAAATAAGTAACCCTTTTGGGACCCCTTTTTTGTATTTTCTTAGAGATGGGTGGTGCTGTGCTTTTTTTTGGGGGGGGGGTGTCTGCTTAGGTAGTACCTGTTTGATTTTAGTGTTTTGGTGCATATTTCTCTTTGGCATTCCTCCAGAGTATGAAGGTATTAGGCTTGACACCCAAAAAGGGCAAGTGCAACTATAAGGGACAGATTTCTTTCAAGGACTGGCATTATTAGTGCATGTGCTGCTTAGGCTTGGAGTGTGACATAAAGTGTGTGTGAATTTTTCCAAGAATTGGGTTAAAGACCTTTCTTGTAAAGTGAAACAGCATCCAGATCTACCTAAACAAAAAGAGACTAATAGGCTTGCATTCAAAATCTGTCATGGTCCAGTTGGCTACAATCCAAGAACATTTCTTTCAAGAAGGAAGAAGCAGAAGGAGGGTAGGGAGTAGGACAACTCCACTGCACCTGCTAGGTCCAAGGATGTTAATACCATAGAGGTACATTACCACCCACCCACACACACACACACCAACCTAACATCTGGCTTAACAGAGGCCATTACATCTTCTGCAGAAAGCATATCTCACAGGACCAAAAATGGTGATGAGGCGGAGTCTGTTGAGATGTCTGGTGATTAAGCAAATGGGGGGGGGGGTATTGTTTGTCCTTGATGATCATGGAGGAAGATGTCTGAGCAGCTGCATGAAACTCAGAACCCAAGGACATCTCTTTTCGGGCTTCTAAGACCCCAACAGCTGCTAAACCTAAAAAATGCCTCCAAGGCTCAGATTTCTGGCAAGCAGAAGCTGTCCCTTCATGGATCCCCAGACCCCAGCCTGCTGTTGCATCCTTTCCTTCCAGGACTGGATTAAACTGTCTCAGGGCTTTCGCAATCCTTTTAGCCCTGTCCACATACCAACATGCTGAGCTACCTGGTGCTCATGGTTACTCTGGATCTAATAAATGTCTACCTGCATTTTCCAGTTTTCTGAACTCACAAGGAATTTTTGAGTTCTGTGTTTGGGGGGGCATATTTTAAGTTTATGTCCGTGCCCTTTTGATTAGCTACTGCAGTAGGATTATTTTGCAAATGACTGTCCCCAGTGACAACATGCTGCAGAGCCAAAGCCATTCACATTGAGCCTTTCATGAATGATTGCCTTGTCCAGACCCCATCCATGCAGGAGATGAGGAGCTATGGCTAACTTGCTTGACCCAGACTAGGATTTACCATAAATGTTGACAAGTCAAACTTGAGCTACTGTCACAGGGTCATCTTTCTTGGGGAGGGTGGGTGATCTCCTGGATACAATGGTATGCAAGACCTTCTTGACAGTGAAAACAATGGAGACCTTTATAGCCCATTTCAAAACCATGACAGCAAAGCCCCAGTGGACTGCCAGACAGATGCTCTGCATTCTAGGTCACAGTGATACCCGAAGTATCTATGGGACGAGCAACACCATCCCCTGGAGACTATAATATTTTCTTTATCCTTTGTCTAGAAAGAGGTACTATGATGGACACATCATGACCAACGAGGGTATGTCCTTCAGTAAGGTCACTCCAAACCAGACTCTATCTATGGATGACTCAAATCAAATATGGGGAGCCCATACACTAAGAAGGAAAGCTCAGGGCGACTGGAAGGCAGAGGAGAGCGAGTTTCACATAAATTTGAAAGAAGTGCTTGCAGTTTCAAATATTTTGCAAGCATTCAGTACAGTCTGGAGACCAGGCACCTTGAAAGTGGTTACAGAATGCACCACAGTCATGTGGCTCATCCTGAATTAAGAAGGTGCCCATTGATATCAGCTGTGCAGGCTGGCAGTATAGATGTGAGAATCAGCCCTTAAGTTCATTCTCTTTCTGGCAGCTACATACATTCTCTTGAGATAACTCCTTTGTAGAGCAGTTGACCAGGAATCTAGCAGATCACACAAATGAATATTCCTCTGGAAAGTCTTTCACTGGTGAACAGACGGGGTGTAGCAGACACAGACCTATATACTGTTCAGAACAATAACTAACTGATCCAATTTTGGTTCTGAGCACTTCACAGGAAAGCATGGGCAGTAGAAACATTCTCCCTGAGCTAGATTGGTGTCTGTCTGAATATTTTTCCTCCCATTCCTGTGGTTCCCAAGGTAAGCTATTAAATAGTGGAGGAGAGACCATAAATTTCTGGCCAAGGGAGCCCTGGTTCTCCCACCTGATCCAGCTGAATGGGGAAACCTATCTTGTTGTCTAAGCAAATGGAACATTTTGACATAGTATGAGGACTCTGTCATACAACTGAACCTGTCCACCCTAAAACTAGCAGACATCTATTCATGTTCTTCATAATATTCATTTTTGTGATGATAGCTTTTTAGATTTCTGCCTGCAGGAACCCACTGACAAGCCCAATTCCAGAGCTGTACTTTCCCCTCCCTGGTTTCCCAGTCAAACATCAGGACCTCTGGAGTATGAGATTGAATCAGCTGCCACCATCTTCAGATTTTTCTTGCTGTAGTCCACTCGCCTTCATATGCTGACCCGAGTGTCAAGTGTCACTCTGCTTCTAGAGATTTTTTATAAGTACCCCACGGGAGGATATCTTATCTGTTTAGAGATTATTTTGCATTGTTGTTAAGTGTCTGATATTGAGGTATTTTACAAAAAGACTACCTGCAATGAATGTGGCAAAGAAATCCTATGCAATGATTTTTTAAAAAAATGCCCTTTTTCATAGATTCATAGGTATATACTAGGCTAATGACTACTAGAGCCCTTATAAGCCTAGACATGCAACCAAACTGTGACCGACAAGTTTGATTTATACAGTTATTTATTGATTAACTCTCTCCATCAGAGACATAGATGCCAGACTAATGGTGAATTTCTAGTTACCCATCCACTGGTCCAGGTTGAGCATAAATAGAGATAGAGAGCAACTTTGCTTCACATGGATGGGGAGATGATTGGCATAGGACATTTTGTTTACTCCTGTGTCCTTTTTATAAGGAACCTTTATGGACATTACATTTGCTGCATGTGTCTAGTCAGGTACATACTGAAGGAGGCATTATATTCTGTAATAGGTCTGATGAGGGCAGAGTATAGTGGTACGATGATCTCTCTGGACCTAGATGCCATGCCCTTATTATAAGCTGAGAAACCTGGAAGGATTTTCCTACTAATTTAAATACATGTTGGTCTAAGGCTATGTTACTATCTACTTCCTAGATCCCTGAATCAACCTTTAGGGGTGTTTTATTGACTTAGTTAACTTGGGTGGCTGACTTCCCAAAAGGTACTATAATGAATTTTATCACATTTAGTTTTAAGCCATGGCTTTGGCATCATGTTTCTCTTTGTCAGACCTTCCTGAAGTGTTCTTATCTTGGGTGATTCAGTGACTGCACCCAGTATGCAGTCATCTGTGAACTTGGTCAGCCCAAGGCCCTAAAAATTGGCTTTGATCTCTGAAAAATGTCAAAGAGGAGTGGGCCCAGCACAGGGTACTGAGGGATTCCACTGCTGACAGGCCTCTTTGTGTAGTTAGCCTTACGGATACCAACTTCTTGGTTCATATCCATGAACTAGATAGCTATCCAGTGTCTTATAAAGGAGTTTATGCCCAGTTCCATATGTTTGTTGGTAATAACTGAGTGGGGTATTGTATGAAATGCTTCAGCCAGATCTAGGTAGGCAGTGTGCACCACTTTCCCCCCTCATCCATTGCCTTAGTGACCTTTTCAGTGAAGTCCACTAGGTTCAGTAAGTATAACTTTTTTTGACAAAACCAAACTGGGATGGATCCAGTGTCTGCAGGTCTCATATGCCCTTGCTGATGATCTCCATGATAATTTTCCATGACTTTGAAAATAAGATTGGCCAGACTAATGAGTCTGTAGTTTCCAGGATCTGTTGAAGGTCCTCTCTTATGCGGGAGGATGACCGTTGCAGTTCTCCATTCTTGTGGCATAAAGCCTATTTTTAGACTAATTAAATATTGACTTCAGGGTTCATACTAACTCGCATTTTAGACTGTTTAGGAGGCATCCTAGATTGTTATTGGGGCCCACTGAACTGTATTCTTGGTTTTAGTGAACACAGCCAGTATGTGATTCATAGTTGTAGGTGGAGGGGTTATGTCTGAGGGTATTTCTTGTGGGATGGTTGGGCTGATGGGGGGGGATAAAGTTGGAACTGAATTTGTCCACTAACAGGTGTGCTATATCACCAGACTCCATGAATGTGGCAACATTAACTACTAGTTCAGCACATTGCTGTTTCTGGCATGGATGAAGAAGGATTTGTGGTTATTTTTCATGTGGGAGGTTATCATAACCTCAAATTTGGCTTTATTTGAGCTAATTAACTCTCTTAGTTGCCTGTTTAGTTTGATAAGAGTATTTATCTTTATGGGAATTACCCTTTGTGATTTTTGCCATAAGTATTTTCCCTTTGTTGTATATCCTGTTTAATTTGGGATGCCACCAGGGCATTTTGTTTCTGGTGTAAGTTCTGAGATGCCACCAGGGCAATTTGTTTCTGGGGCTACTTCTGGTAGGTATACAGTCATTAGAACAAGCCTTCATCCCTTAATTTTATACACTTTGAGAGCAATTTAGCATATGCTTCTGTGTTCTCGGGCTTTGGAGGGATATTGAATTTTCACAAACCATCACTTAACGAAAGGTAGTTTGCCTTGGAATGCTGCCTGTTACTGGTTTTACTGGGGTTACAGAGTTGATTTCGAAGGAGGCAGCTTTATGGTCTGACTTTACCAGGGAGTATGAGACATTCTCCAATATTTGTGAGTATGAGGTCCAGTATGTTGGAGCCTCTATGGATGTTTTCACTGTTTGGTCAAGGGTGTTTGTATTTATGAAGTCCAGGATTCTCTGTGCCTGTAAATTTGAAGCTGTGTTGGATTCCCTGTCTATAGAGGTTTAACTAAAGTCTTCCATAAGTAGGGTGTTAGTTTGGGTGGTATGTGTCTCCATTAGGTCCAAGTATGTATTGTGAGCTTCTTGGGACATGGAGGGTGACCTATAGCTGGCTAGGATATAGTACAGGATTTTGTGCTTAGATGCAAAGCTTGACATGGACATCTATCCATATTATGCAAGTTTAGCCCCAAGAACAGTATGCTACAGAGTCCACTCTTTCCAGAAGTTCATTGCTGACGGAAAGGAGGCAAACACCCAGTTCCATTCTGTCATGGCATACGTCAGGTAATTTGAGAACCTCTCTCAGAAGTGAAAGCACTCTGAAAAATGCCCAGAAGAGAAGGAACAGGAAATTTGACACCCTGAACAACTCCATCCCCCAACCTTCAAGTCTGTTTCGGCCAAAGTCTCTCATGCAACCCCAATGGAGACCACAGCCCAGCTGGCTTTAGGAAAGCCCTTCTGGACTTAAACCAGTGTGATTTCAATCAGCTTGGAAGTGCCACTGAATGCCCCTGCAGCTGACGTCCACATTTTGTTCAACAAAGGGGAGGCATCCATTTACTTTCAGCCTGAGAGGAGGTTCCTTGAGGACCACTGCATCTGCCAGCCTGCAAGGGCCATTAAGGCAGCCCCCACTCAGAAATTGAGGTCCAAAACACCAAAGCTGAAGCCTTTGTCTGCAGGCTTACCTCATCATAGACTACACAGATTCTCAACCCAACCCACTTCCCAGTCTTCCTTCAAGGACTTTTCCTGGCTGACTAAGTATTTTATGAACCTTCTTAAATCCAGACAGCCAGCTGTGGACATCCCACAGGTGTCAGGGTTTCCTTCTTAGAAAAGAAGAATTGATCCTGCCTTAGAAGATTATTCAGATACCCCAGCTCTAATGGCACGTGAGCTGGCCTGTGTGGACTACAGGTCCCCACCTGTGATTCCCATCAAAAGATTTCTCATCTGGGGAGACAGTTCTTAGAACCAAGGAAAACTTGTACTGTGAAGTCAAGGATTACTTTGAGGTTCAGCTGAAATATAGAACATTCTTGGGTCTGCTTGAGCCAAAATGAGTTTGTTCTTTCAGTAATAGATGTCTTTAAAGATGCATTCATCAGTTCATCACTGGAGCCAGACTCCCTTTCCCATGCTCCAAGGAGACCTGACTGGTTCTGTAGGGTGCAGGATTCTCGCACTTTCCTTTCCTTTATAGGCACCCTCTGGCTGATCCAGCAGTGATATCCCTATGACTGCATCAAGGAACCCCTTTTCCAGTGACAGAGAGATTAGAATTTGCAAACACTTGTAAAAGAAATTTACACATCTACTACTTTGGCTTTTGGAGTCATGCCATGAATGAACTGCTGTGAACACATGTTTAAGTTCCAAGAAACCCCCCTGGACATGCTAAGGCAGATGAGAACTGTGGTAAGGACCTGAAACAAGAGAAACTTGTCTTATGTTCTCTTCCCAGGTGGCCAATTGCTGTAGAAAGTGTGGCTGTGATGCACTGGGCACATCATCCAAGGCAGTAGCTATAGGGTCAGTGATTCAGAGATGTGCCTTCCTGACTGAGGACAGTCTTCCTGCCAGAATATGTGAAGTCAGAACTCCTGAATCGTATTCAAGGGCCTCCTCTTTGGACATCCTGGTGAGAAACTATTCAAGAGGCTGGTGGAAAAGACAAAGACTATGCAGTCCGTCCATCACTTTTTTTTCATTCCTAAGTCCAAGATTCAACAGAAATTTTCCTTCAAAATCTTGGTCCCTCTTGCTCAAGGAGGAGAAGGACAAATTCAGAAAGGTAGGAAATCAAGCTATAGGAAATAGTGTCAAGCAAAGCATAAGGGCAAGTCTAGGGGCACTCAAGACTGACCTACATAGAGAACAGCTATGACTCAGTCAAGCTACTGCATCTCCTACCCTCTTAGAAAACCCCACCCAACCCTAACACCAGAACACACACCCCCTCTTACAAATAGGGGGCTGTATACATCTACTAGTAGAGGAGTGAGAGAGAAGATAATCCAGGACCAGTAGGCCTTAAATATTTTGGGGCAGGGTAAAAAATTGCAGTGCCTAAGAAGACCAAAATGTATAAGAAGCTTTCCTGTCCCAAGGAAGCAAGCTTGTTTCACTCCACCCTTGGTAGTGGACCTACTAGGAAAAGGAGCTATACAAAAATCTTGTAAAGGAGGAGTGCAGAGGATTTTACCCACAATTTTTTATCGGGTGCCCAAAAATAGGTACCAGGAGACCCATTCTAGACCTGTCAAGATGAAACAAAGCCCAAAATGCTTACATCACAAAACAGTCTCTCTCTTCAACTACCTCAAGGCTTTATGGTCATTCTAGATCTAACTTTCACATCTTCACAAGAAAGGTGCACAGAAGGTTTCTAATAATCATAGGAGTCTAACCCACTACTAGTTCATATACAGTACTTGCCCTTTGGCTTGTTTGCTGCACCCAGGTTCTTTGCAAAATGTCTAGCTGTCATAATTCCCTTTTGTAGGAACATGCACATTAAACCTTACATGGATGGCTGTCTGATTCAGGCAGTCTCAGTACAAGAGAGTCTGGTTTATCCACATTTTTTGACATGCTTTAAGAAACTGCTTTCTTCTTCAGCCTTTTCAAATCTCATCTGATTCCTGCAAAGAAAATAACATTCTTAGGAGCATTGATGGTCATTCTCCCTGACATTAGATAAGGTGTTTTTTTGTTCCCCGTTCCTCTCGGTCACATTACAGATTCTGCGACATCAGGGGACCTTCTCAGGATCCTTGGCTACATTGTATCTTGCATATTAATGGTAATTCTAGCAAGGCTGCACAAGAGAAGAATGCAATAGTGCCAATACTCTGAATCTGTGGAAGTCACACTCCCCCTCTTGCTTGTAAAAGAAAGGAGATTTCTTGGAAGAAAGTTCAGGCCAAGTACACCACAATCCTGGGGAACCTATCCAACTCACCCAGGGAACATAGACCTTCACCATAGATCCTTCTGAGAGAAATTATGGAGTCTCCCGTGGATGATCTGAAGATCCAGGGCATTTAAGATGACAACAGAAAAAAAAAAAGAAAAAAGACAGGCCAGCAGAAAAAGCAGGAATGATGCAGAGTCAAAAATACAATATATAAAGGTTTATTTGTAAACCCAAATAACCACAGACCGGTTTCGGCAGAATATGCCTTCCTCAGTGTGTTACAGACGAATAAACAGAGGATGAAAAATACATATGCATATATATAGTATGAATTGACCAATGAGCATAAAAACTGCCCTGTCATTCATTAATATTCATGAATAAGAGTAGGGACACCAAAAACAGTGCAATTCAAAATGAATGATACTAGTAATGATAATTTCAAAAAATAAATGCAAAACAGTATACATATTTAGATAGACCAGTTATGCTAAAATATGTATGGAACATATTAATAACATGAGAATATATTATAACAGGACAATATATTATAAATATAGCAAATAATGGAATGAATTTGATAACCACCCTGATGTAGTCAAAGCAAAGTGCACAGAAATGTGCAGAGTGCAAAATACAGGGGAAATATTCAATATCCTGCTGTACTAGGTTAGCAAAAAATCTGATAAACATATATCATCATGATAAAAAACAACATTATAAAAATATATGTATTATAGAACCAATTGGTATATGAAGTAAGAAACATACACTGAAGTAAGAAACATACACTGGCTGACAAGAAGTAAAGTGATACCTGAGTAACAATGTTCACAGGTATATATAGTCATGATAAGTTGGCATATGAATGTTGGTATGTTCACATGATAGGATATGTAGTGGACAACTGTGACAAGAAAAGTTATGGAAATCAAGGTTAAAAATGATCGAGGCCTGGACTGAAAATAGCGCCCAAAGTAATGATCCAATATTTCTCCTTCTGATTCAGAATACCATGCCAGCCCTGTTTGTTGTTATGATCACCCACAATTCGATCAATAATCATAAACGTAAATAGTGCTTGTGGATGTTGGAGGAGGTGTTGGTACATAGCATTGGTGGTCCTTTTGTTTTTGATGTCACTGTGATGTTCATTAATCCTGCTTCTGAGTTGTCTGGAGGTTTGACCCACATAGAAGGCCCCACAGTGACAGGTAGCTAAATATATAACCCAGTCACTACTGCAATTGCAAATACCTTGCATTCAAAAACCTAATTGGTTGGTAAAACTGTAAAACTCTTATGCAAATGTTTATCAGTTTTCCTTCAGCCCTCTTTCTGCTTCATGCCATATCTCAACAACCCTAGTTTTCTTCTCCCACCTTCAAATCAGTCTCCTTCCCCTCACTTTTATAGTCCTTCACTATGTAACTTTTAATCCTCCCAGTCAGTGTTATTTATTTTTGGTAGTCCCAACCTCTTTAAATCCTTATGAAGCCAAAAGATTCAAATTTTATAACATCTTTTCAACATTTGTTATAAATACGTTCCCTGTGTACTTGCTTCCATATTATTTTCACACACTGGTAGTCCATAAGTAGATCAATCCTGCTTGACCAGGTTGCAGTAATGTCTACATTCTATCCTTCTTTCCTTCTTTAATCTCATCTGTGGCGTATCCTCATTTGCTAGACCTATATTGGGCCTAATGCCTACAATATGTTGTCACTGATGGCTTTCATTGTTCCTCTGACAACTTAGTCTTCAGGGAGAGGCTAAGGACTATATAATGCTACCAATACCAAGTAGCATTTTGTCATCTTTAAATAAAACCAGCATCCTTTTAAAACTTTGTAATGCAGTTGTATCTCTCACTGGTTGTCCATTTCAAAGCGACACCACCCCTTCATAAAACCAAGATGTTGTTTTAATAGTCCTGCTGTAATCTTATTTTAGTTTAATGCCAATATCTCTCAAGTAGTTAACCACTGTAGCTGTTGTCAGCCCATCTTAGTCCCATGTATACTGTTAAGTATTCTCTGACCATCCTTTACTATAAAGAAAGTAGTCCTGTGCATCTTGGGCTTCATTCATAACTTAATCCAGATAGTATCAGCATTATTCTATTAACTCTTCTATGTATTTTAAGACGATTAATTATGTACTTGTTCTAGTAAGTGCTGCAAATTGTGGTAGTAAAATACATGGTGTTCTCTTAGCAAAATTTGTTAACGAGCCTGCTAGTTTGTTTGCTACTGAACAGATAGTCTTCTTGTGAAAGTTAAAGCTAGCATTGATGACTAAAGCATGCAGGTTTTTCCTCAGTAACTTGACAGAAGAATGAATCAGTGTTGTTAATTAGCTTGTTTTCCGTCAATACAGCAACATTTCTAGTTTGCTTTATAAGTGCATCATCATTATTGATATTGCACAAGTCCATCTACCTACTTCACTGAATAAAGTACTTAAAACCACAGGAAGGGCATTAGAGAGAGAGTTTCTCAGATCTGCTAAAGTGAGTTATGTGGACTAATCCATTGTGCTCTTTCTCCTCTAAAGGAGATTTCTCCTCATCCACCAAACCAAACTTCCTTGTTTCTTCCAGTCCTGGAATAAATGCAGTCTCTTGGGTTCATGGAACCAGTTCCCCAAAATAAACAGGAAAGGGATTTTATTCAAGACTCATTCTGGTGCCAAAGAAAGAAGGAACTTGGAGACCAGTCCTAAATCTTTCTTTTCTTAATGTTCACATCAAAATTCCAGAGTTCAAGATGCTTTTGCCTTCAGTCTGTTACACTCTTTGTCTCACGTTAGTTCATAATTCTAGATTTAAAAGATGCTGATTATCACATCCTAAATCTCATAGACATCTAATGTTTTTAAAGGTTTTCAGTGTTTGGCTTACATTTTTTGTTCTGTGTTTCCCTTTGGACTATCAACAGCTGCAAGGATGTTTACAAGGCGTCTGGCAGCAGTAATGTTGCAGGTTGCAAGGCATTAACATTTTTCCATATTTAGATGATTCTTATATGCAGCATGTTTTGTAAAATCTCAAGAATCTCTTTCCTGGTTAAAGGACATTCTTCTAAGTGTGGAGATCCAGGTCAGCATACAGAAATCTTCCCTCATTCCTTCTCATAGGATAGTGATTATGGGCTGCTTTATGTATATATCCCACATAAGGGCTTTTTATTCCTCAGGGCGAAGTAGACCTTTACAAAGAACAATTTTTGATTTTCTCCAACTAGTCTCTGACTTCATTTAGGGAATATCTCAGAATTTTGGGTTTCATGGCATCTATAATTCTCATGATTCCTCTGAGCAGACTTCAAACAAATTTGATGTTTCCACAAATTTGTTTGGACCCAACACCAGCACCCATTATCTTTTCAGATCCCAGTGTTAGGGGTTGTCAAAATTATTTACTTTGGTGGCCTGACCAGTTATTTCTCAACCTAGGTTGCCCCTTCTCCCTACTCAGTCTATAATTAAAGACGTCTCAGACCTTGGCTGGGAAGCTGTTTCCAAGTGGGTGAAAGTTCGGTGTCTGGGGAATGAGCAAAGTACACTAGAACACATCAAAGAAATTATGGCAGTAATAAATGCTCTCAAATCTGTAAATCATCATTAAAATCCAGCCATCTGCTAGTAGCCATGGACAACACCACAGTGATGTGGTACATAAGCATACAGAGGAGGACCAGATTATGTCCACTTTGCAAACTAGCTATGGGAATCTTGGACATAGCAACTCATTACATTCTATCCCTTCATCCTACCTACATTCCATCAGAGCAAAACATCATTGCAGACAAGCTAAGCAGTACCAGGATAATCCTTCATAAATGGAAACTGAAAGTTGGAGAATTCCAGGAACTGGTCCATGTGTGGGGAACTCCTCATATTGATATGTATGCATCCATTCACAGCAGACAGGTAAATAAATTATGCTCCAGGATTGTTGGAAGACAGCTGCCTTCTCATCCCCATAGATGGTACTGCTGCTGTACACTTTTCCATTGATAAACAGGGTCATTCTAAAGAGTCAGAAAGACACCCCAGAAGTAATCTTTGTGAAGCCTTTTTGGCCCAGGCAACACTTCTTTTGAAAATAACCAAGGGAAGTTATCACAAACTTGCTCACAGAATGGACAGGAGTTTTTGATGCACCCCAACCTTCAACTTCTTCAGTTAAATGTATGATGGAAGATTAATACCTTTTATGCACTTTTTTTCCTGAGGACATGTAGCAGGTATTAAAGTAGGATGAGAAACCTGATACTAGATAAGCGTATATTAGTATGTGGAGAAAACTTTCTAGTTGGTGGAAAAATAAGAACCCGGTCCCTTTTAAGACCCAGATGCCTCTGGTCTAATTTTATGATAGTTTGAGTTGTTACTGCGTAGCCTTTTTTACTGTTTTTTTCTCACCTTTCACCATATCTGCTTGTCTGCCCATAGATCTCCCTTTAGACCCACACTTAAGACAAACAGTTATTGAAAGGTGTTTCTGTATATCTGTCCACCTAAAAGCAGGTGACTCCTTTTTGGGATCTTGATTTTGTTTTAGAGAAACTTGCATTTCTTCCATTTGAACCAGCTCACAAACCTGAGTTGAAGTTCTTAACTTGAAAAAGTGTTGCTTATTGCTCTGACTTCTGCATGAAGAGTATCAAAGTTACAAGATTCCATGGTGAGTCATCCTTGTCTAATTTTTCAAAAGGTAGGGTATCTTTGAGAACAAATCTTTCATTTATGCCTAAACTGGGTTCCGTTTACTTTGAGTCAAGTTGTTTATTTCCCTGTCTTGTTTCCAGATTAAAAAAAATGGAGAAAGTATTTTACATACTGTGGATGTCCACAGGTAACTCCGATACTGTAATGACAGGACTAAAACTTTCAGAAGTTCAGGTCAGCTATTTTTTTCCTGTGATGGTAAGAAAAAGGGACAACTGGTGTCAAAACAGAAAATTTCCAAATCTTGTCCTATGCTATTTTTTTGTTGTTGTTGTTGCTCTCACCATAACAGCTTATTTCAAAGCAAGGTCCGCTCCCATTCTTACAGGGCTTTGGCTTCTTCTATGACTTTTATGGGAAGGGACACTCGAACTATTCTAGAGGCAGCAATTTCATGTTATGTGCATATCTTTGCAAAACATTTCAAGTTAAGATTCCTTTTTCAGATTCAGAGCAGGTTTTGCTATGAGTATTTTCCAGACATTCCTGAACTCTGACCCTTCTTTCTATTCCCATTCTTTCTAAGATCTGGTGATTTATCCATATAACTTGAACTATTGCAACAGTGAGCTAATGATGAACATAGTAGAATTTTGTAATATAACTTCCCATAAAAGTAGTTGTTTGACTAAATCACTGTTGCATTTGGAACACCCTTTCCTCCCTCCACCCACCTTTTTTCTGTTATGTTTTTTGCCAGGATGTTGAAAATGTTGTTTACTTTTTTCCGTAGCATATACCTAATAGATGGGGATCTAGCCTCCCTTACTCTTGGGCAAGATTGCTGTTGAAGATTTAGCACCATAACCACTGACTTTGTGGCTCTCCTCAAGCTGTTCAGTGGTTAAGATACATGGAAGGTGCTATAAAGCTTTGGATTCTGTCTGATTGTCATGTCCTTAACAGGATATATACCTTATACCTTGAACTACTGCAACAGTGATATATTCGAACATCCACTGTTTTAGTAAGCTGCTTTCACAGCTGTACTTTGTTCATATTTATTTATTTACTTTTTAGCATTATAAAGTAAATTTAGCATGCAAGCTATTAGGTAGCAAGTTCCTGTCCCTAGCATTTATTTTACTTAAACTTGGCCTAGTGCGGATCACTGTGGAGCTGCTAGTCAGCATCCTTCATTAGCTGATACTGTTTATTATCTTAGTTCTGTTATGTAGCCATTCTTGTTACCATAGTAAGACATATATATTGCCTCAATTTTATTCAACTTTCTATAGTAAAAGACTGTGATCTACTGCATCAAAGTCCACACTAAACCTGTAAAAAATCAAGGTGACATGTAAATATCTATTATTGGCCTGGAACACACTTACTCAAAAGAGCAGGTCATTGACAGGATTTGACACTCCCTCCTTATAAGCATATAACTGAAGATTTAAGGGACCACATAAAGCAGTATTTTTTCGAACAAGGTAGAGCTATTTTTTTCTAAACATTTTAGATACTTGTCTTTAAAGATTATTAGGTATAGGTAGCAACACTTTCCCCAGTAATATATTTTGCTGACTAAGTTTATTATTCAGGCCTACTGCCATCTCAGCTGATCTCATAAATGCTAAGGGTGTAAAATGGTCATCCATTAATAGAGAGCCAGCCTATATGTATTATAGATGTTTAGGTATGATAAGATTTAATAAAAGATATGAATATCCTTTAGGAGTCATCACTGCTCCATTTTTCTCTCTGTCTCACACACACACACTTATACATTTTTCCATTCTTGTTACCATCTACTGTCTTACTTAGTTAAACCATAGTATTTTATTATTTCTAATTTACTGCTGATATATAAATGTATTCCTTCTTATAGTCTACTGCCTTGTATATTTTTATAGCAAAGCTCCTAATGTTTATTGCTATTGCTCCCTGTGTTCCCTTATTGAAGATTATATTTTTATGTTTCCAGAGGGATGCCTTTATTCAGATAGTCTTTGAAAATTGCCTCCTGTTTAGAACTATGCAGTACCATTTACTTTTCTTATTTATAAACATTTTTAAACATTTATGGATTCAAGTTTTAATTTTTTTGTGATCTACTTGCTATGACGATTTCAGCAGATGCATTTAGAGAACAGCTTTGCAAATCATTAGGTCACTTAAAGATGAAGAGGTGCAAGTGTTTGGTGTAATGGTAAGGAAAAGAGGAGATGATGTTTTCTGTTTTGGGGGGATGGTACAAGTGCCTCAGGGTTTAGAAATGTAGATAAAATATGTGAAGGGTATCAGTTATGGAAGTGGAAACAGAAAATAAAATATGGTAGGTATGAGCTCAGAAAGAAGTCCAGTGATCCATATAAGTATTGGGTACCACTTCCAGTAGTCCTACAATTGTAGCTGAAAATGGTCATCTGACTTGGTTGATTATATAAGTGGAAGAGTCTTCTGTGGTTTGGGGACGTGCTGAAAATTGTATATCACATTGTTTTGAGTGTGAGTAACTTGAAAATGTTTTCTTAGCTGAATGTAATGGTCTTCTGTGCAGGTAATAGGCTCTAAGGGTGATGAGAAAGGAGGAAACTTTTATTAATGAATATTCTGTGTACTGTGATTACTTGTGAGGTTTTATTGTACATCTTCCACCAAGTGGACTGCAGGTTATTGATTACACTGTTGTATATTGTATGGAAGTTGGTATAAAATTGTGTTTTAGCACAGAAGGGGACAGTGAAATGTTTACTGAGTAGTTGGGTATTTCTGTAAGAATAACCTAATCTACAGTATCCTCTGTATTAAAGAAGAATATCATTTCTCCCTTTTGATTTGAGGAGTAAATGGTCCATTGTTTGATTTGTTGTGATAGCAACAATATGGAACTGTGTACAGAAAGTATATCTGCCATCAGTGAAAACAACTACATAACAATCCGAATTGTAGTTTCAATCAAACATTACATATTAAGTGTGGGGTTGTCCTAACTGGTTGCAGCTTGGAACTGGATGACATGATAGTAAGGAAGAGGAGGATGTGTATACAAGATAGATGTTAGAAGGGCAGTGCAATAAAGTCACTTGGCTTGGAATCCAGAGTCTACTTCTCAGAAAGACTAGAAGTGGTGTGAGAATTGTAGTGAAAGAGAATCTTCTAAAGACAGTGAGGGAAATCATCAGAGTTGGTGATAGATCATGGCAGTCAGACTCCAGTGTAAAAAGAAGTATTCATGATCTCAACCTATACCTTACAGCAGGGTCGTGATAGTGAGGAAGTGCAATTATTCAGCAGTCGCAGGGCAACATGATTTGGTATTGATAATAGGGACCTGAATTCTCACATTGGGACAGATAACAGGATTCGAGTACTGCCTGGGGCCACGTGGGTTTGGGGACCTTCAGTCTGCTCCTGTGCTAGTTTTCTTTGCATTTATATCAAATGGGAGAAACATTGCTTTATGCATTACATTTATACATAAAACTGAAAGTACAGTGTTCAGAACTGTTAAGGAAATATCTATGAATTTATCTCCTGAATGTAGGCTAAAGTGCATATCCAAATGGTTATCAAACTCTTAGTATTTAGTTATTTATTTTTTATGGCAGTTAAAACAAAGTTGACTCTTTGGGAGCTGCCACTGATCTGTAAATGTGACTATTGTACAATGTTTTTCTCACTTACTACTTTGACCCTGTCTTGTTATTAAATTAATTTTCCAGGCATTAACATATCCACACATCAAGTCTTCTACCCTTAAAATCAGGGTGCACGTTACTGATCTCCTCCACAGTTTCAAAATATGCTGGAAAAGAAACCCAGTGCTTATTGTACTGTCTTTTGCTGAGCATAATGAGAGAGTAGCAACCTTTGGATTTCCTTTCTGTGGCAAACTGCATGATACCATAAATTCTGTTGGTAAGAGAATATACTAGACTTCCACCCTGGCTCACCAGTCTTTAGACTGCCTGCTTCTACTGTCTCATTTTCATACTGCTGTAGTTGAACAGACTCTGGATAAGCTGCCCCAGCTTCCAACTTTACTGAAAACTAAAAAGCTACAAAACCATCTGACATAATGTGGCCAGGTACACCTCAAGTAATGCTAACACTGGGTCATAGGATCATTAGAGGTTCAAGGCAACTAAGTATTGCAACCATTAAGCCTTGTCAACTCCCACCCTAGACTTGTACCTCCCCTCTCAAGGAGGACTAAGCCGCATTGCTGTAGCAGTCACTTCTGCAGGTGTAGACTAATGCAGCTTTGCTTGGCAATATATTTCTTTTTCTGCATAAGGAGTTTAGGAATCATATAATAAAGGCACTTGTCAATGGCAGATCTGTTTTTGAGAGTTTGCTGAAGTCATTGTTGAAGTTCCATTTTCTGTTTCGGTAGTCTTTGCTTCTGTTCATCCTGTGCAGCTGATGTAGGCCTTTAATAATACTAGTAAGTTGCATATTATTTAGACGTGGCGTAAAAGAGTTCATTTTAGAGTGGCATAAGGTATTTTCCAATTAAAGTATAGCCATGCAGTCCATATCTTCAATAGTTACTTTGTGATATTATTTTGCATTTACCCAGTTAAAAAGAATGGCTAGCTTCTTAATTAGCAAAATAGCTGGATAAGCTGTGTTATCCCTTAAAATCTTAGTGGAGACAGCATTGGATTAGGGCATAAACAGTCTACTGACATGGTCAAGAGATAATGTAGAATCTGTCAATGCAAAACATGAATTTGTGTCTGTAGTTTGATCACTGTTTCTTGATGTATAATGTATTTTTTATAGGGTATTACTGGTATACGTGCTAGCAGCTGTTTTTTTCAAATAAGACTTTTGTTGTGTTTTGCTAGTAGAATCCATCTCATAAGTATATCAAGTTATGGCTTCTCATGTATACACTAAGCATACATTGAATGTGTAGTTCCCTTGTGTTACCCACATCAAGCCATATAATGTTGCTTATGCCACAGTCCATGGGAATTAGGGAAGAGCTGTGCCTTGGTTGGCAAGAGATTTTTTTCATAGTCTTTCCTCCAGTATTCTTCAGCATGTGAGCTTCATGTTTCAGTAGTTCTTGGATTGGACATGTTTTTCCTTACAAACAAATGTTTGATTAACTGGTGGGAGTGTTGTAAATTCACAAAAAATAGGTTCATAGTATGCAGCAGAAGGCTAACTACACCGAATTCAAGAGAATGGGAGCAATAAAAGCTGTGCTCAAGCCAGTGGAATTCTGAAATCCCAGAGTAGATTTCATTCTCTTCACACCTCCGTGTTTTCTCCTGTCATACTGCTTTTCTAGCTTTCTATATTTCTCTCTTCATGCCTTTGTCCGCCCACCCTTTCCCATGTCTTTCTTGTATCTGTTCTTTACCTTATTCTAACTTTAGTAGCCAGTTTGGCAACTATGAGTAGCCTTGTTGGACTTGGAAGTCAGCACCACATTCATTAAATCTTTTTACTCTTTTGAGTGGCAGTGCTTATTGCATTCAGCTATGTATTATTTTGCTTTAGAGCTTTCCCTTTTTACTGGCATTTTTGTTTATTTATTTATTTTATTTTACATTTGTTGACCGGGCTAGTCTAACTGGATATATTTCCATTTTCAGTAGAGGCCCGGGGAGAAAAGCCCCAGTAGTAGACAAATTAATTATAAAATCTGAAATACAAATACACGTGATGCAAATCATGGTTGATACATAGTAAATGAAAGTAGTTAAGTAAAGATACTAGAAGAAGTAAATAAAAAAATGGAGATAAAAGATGACATATACATTAATATAAAGTTACAAATATTATGTGCTAAATTAATTACACAAAAAAAGTGAGAAAAGGGTCTGAACAAATAATGAAAATAAGAGGGTTTTGTGATTAACAACAGTACAAAGTCCAGTCTGTTCCATTGTGTTCACCAGTTCATTTCTGCTTCAAAAAGTATGCAAAGTGTTTGCAATATATAGAAAGAGGTGCAAATAAAAATTAGCAAAACTAGATGGTTAGGGTTATAAGTTAGTAAAAGTAGGGTTATAGGTAGAAAAAGCAGAAGGTTAGTCAGGGTTACTGCAGGGGCATAACCAGTGTGTTTTAAGGTGTTTTTTGAGGTTTTGTTTAAAGAGAGGCAAGGAAGTAAGTGATGTAAGATCGTTGGGGAGTAGGTTCCAGTTTTTTCCCACTACATTAGAAAACAGGGAATCACCAGCTGTGTTGTTAGTCTTGGTTATGTTAGCTAGAAGTTTACTAGAAGAGCATAGGGAGTTTAGATTTTTATAGGGGATTATGAGATTGGATAGTACAGGAGTGCTATTAGGTTGATAAAATATCTTATGGGCAATGGTAAGTTGGGAGATATTCAGATGGTTTTCAAGTTCAATCCAGCCTAGCTGCATTAGATTTAAACAGTGGTGAGTTCTAAAAGGATTGCCAGTGGCAAATATGGCGATGCTGTTGTAGGCATGTGCTAGTTTGACAAGATTATTTTTTTTGAGGTTAGTGTATATGGGACAGGCATATAGCAGTGTTGAAATTAAATGGGAGTGTGCAATTTTGGTTCTGGCTATTGGAGTTAGGAAACTTTTGATTCGATATAAGGAGCCTATTTTTCTGTTGACAGTTTTTATGGTATTATTTATGTGGATATCAAATGTAAGATTATTGTCAATAGTTATTCCTAACAATTTGGTGGTAGAGTTGGGGTATATGGTAGTGTGATTATTGGAGATGATAGAGAAATCTATAGGGGGGGACTTGCTAGTGGGTGTAAAGAGAAGGAGCTTGTTTTTTTTAGCATTAAGAAGGAGGCAACGTTTTGTAAACCATGTTTCAACAGTATTGAAAACGTTTTGAGTCAGAGACTGTAGCTCAGATGTGGAACTAGCTGAGCATATTAATGTTGAATCATCTGCATATTGAATGCAGGTGGCTTGTGGGATTGCTACATGGAGGTCGTTGATAAAAAGGGAAAAAAGAAGTGGGCCTAGAATGGACCCTTGAGGCACTCCAAGAGAGACTGGTAGAAGGGATGATATATTATTTTCCCAGAGAACTGCTTGTTGTCTATTGGTTAGGTAGGACATGAACCATTTAATAGCCAAAGAGTCAACGGAATAGGATTCAAGAATGTTGATAAGAAGGGTATGGTTTACCATGTCAAAAGCTTTTGAGACACCTCTGGGCCCTTGTTCAAGAGGAATCTTGACCATGGATGGGAGATGCATAGATATACCCCAGGGATTACTTCAGTGTCACTGGCTTATAAATGCCCTTGGGCAGATAGCCTAGTATGAACCTATGAACCTATGAGAGGTCAATAAGGAGTGCAGATGAGGGGTTATTGTTGTTTCAATTTCTATTTATGGCATCTGTAAAGGATAACAAGGCAGTAGTGGTGCTATGTGCTGGCCTAAAACCATGCTGGCACTTAGCTATTGTGTTATTTTGAGTTAAATGGTTTAAAAGTTGCTGGTGAACACATTTTTCCATGATTTTTGCCAAGGGTGATAAAAGAGCTATTGGTCGGTAGTTAGAGTAATCATTT
Source organism: Protopterus annectens (assembly GCF_019279795.1). Taxonomy (NCBI): domain Eukaryota; kingdom Metazoa; phylum Chordata; order Ceratodontiformes; family Protopteridae; genus Protopterus; species Protopterus annectens. The sequence continues at coordinate 1,086,068,051 of NC_056728.1, forward strand.
GAGTTACCACCTTTGTGAAGGGGGATAATGTGGGAGATTTTCCAGATGTCTGGAACTTTTCCCTCTTTAATGGTTCTATTTATGAGGATGGATATGGGATAGGAAATTACTTTGGCTGCTTTTTGGAGGTATTCAGAAGGTAGCTGGTAGGCAGAAGGAGTACATGGCTTAAGTTTTTGAATGAGTTTGTAGATGAGGGTGGTAGAGATTGGTTGCATATAAAATGCTGGTAGAGTGCTAGGTGTGGTGGTGGGTAGGCTTGAGTTGTCTGGAGTAAGTTGACAAGCTAGTCCTTGTATGGTATTTTTAGAAGGAGTTGAAGGCATTGGCAGTTTGAAGGGGGGTATCAGGGTCTGCCTGAAGTGGGGTAGGAGTAGGAGAGTGCCCTGGGAAAAGGAGTTTATTGATACTAGACCAGAACCTCTGGGGGTTATTTTGGTGATTTTGCTGTAGTTTGTAGTAGTAGTTCTTTTTATCCAAGAGTATTCCCTTTTTTGTACTATTTCTTAGTTGCTTAATTTGTTGATCAGAAATATTTTTGCTAGCTCTCCACTTAGCCCAGGATTTATTCCTAAGTAAGATTTTTTGTCTGGTTTCTTTGGAAAGCCAGGGGGCTGATTTGGCCTTAATTCTGATGGACCTTTTGGGTGCATGCCTGTTGAGGATAGTTAGGAATTTAGTGTTTAGATAACTGACAGCCTCTTCAAGAGGTAGGGTTTTTAAAAGGTTCCAGTCACAGGCACTTAGGTCATTTTGGAATGATACTGGGTTGAAGTGTTTATTGGTGTGTATGGTTCTGTATATGGGTGGAACTGTGATATCATTCTTATGCCTAAGGATGTAAGTTAAGGTATGATCACTGACATCATCCGGTAGAGTTCCTACATTGTAAGTTTGTTTTTGTCTGTTTATAAGTATCCAGTCTAGGGTGCTCTCTTTTTTGTTTGGTTTATTAATTCTGGTTGTAAAGGTGATAGTTTGACTAAAACCATGAAGGTTGATATGGGAGGTAGGATTATCAGCGCTGATATTTTTCCAATCAGTATTAAAATCACCAAGTATAATAGTTTCTTGGGGGTAAGTTAAGGACACCCAGCTTAGTATATACTCTATAGTACTGATATTATTACCTGGTGGAAGGTAGATGCAGATGATGTATAAAGATTTGTTTTGGTTGATTTTGAAGTCTGGTGATAAGTACCTCTGCGTTACTACCTTGAGGTGGGTAGAATGGTAAAGTGGAGATCTGGAGTTTGTCTTTGAAAAAAACTGCTACTCCCCCACCCTTTCTTTTTATACGGTCCTGTCTCAGTACATTATACCCTTGGGGAATGATTTCATTGTCTTTGGTCTCCGGTTTTAACCATGTTTCTGTCAGACAGAGGATGTCAAAGTTATGGGTGTCTAAAAGGGCATGGAGATGAGTTACTTGTTGTTAAGGCTGTGGATATTTAGATGTCCTATTAGGAAAGAGTTGGGGAGTATGGGTTGGTTTATTAGGGTAGGTGGATTGGTAGGGCCAGGATTAGGGTGGATGCCTCCATCTTTTAAGGAGGGATTAATGAGTCTTAATGCTGAGTTATTAATAAAGCTGGTTAGATATTTCATTTTTTTTACTGTGGGTATATTGTACTTAATGTGGGAGAGTCTATGGTATTTTGGTCTTAGATAGCTGGGAGTTGAGTTGATATTAATTTGACTACTTGGTAGTGTAGAAGTGTGTATTGCTGTCTGTTTAGTAGAGTAGTTAAAGTGGTAAAAGTATGGTTCTTCAAAGGAGGTGAGGATATATGCATATGTCAGGGCAGTTGATAGTATGGTTATGAGTATGGATCTGGTAATGTTTGTTTTTACTGTTAAAGTCATCTTTAGAGTTTATGTATAAACGTTTTTAGGAGTAGAGAAGAGATGTAGGAGGCAAAGGGAAGAGGAATGGGAAGATGTAGCAAGCAAGGGGAAGTAGAATGAGAAGAGGAAAGAGAGGAGAGAACAAATTGTTAGTGTCTGTAAGGAAGAATTAAGGTACAATAGGAGTGGTTATAGGAGTAATAGTTAAGTGGGAAGGGAGGTAATTATATACAGTAATGGTTCTAGTAGGGATAACAGATGAAGGCTACTCCACAGGGCTGCAGGCGTTTGGCTAGCAGTAAGAAATAATTCAAGTTGCTTTGAGCTCTGCTGCCCTCTAGTGGAGTAAGGAGGGAGTTACAAATTTGTTGACTTGCATGTAAGTTGTGAAGCATGTTAATTCAGTAGCACCATTGCTTTAGCACATCAGTGTGCAGATGGCTAAAAGATCTATATGGTTTGCTGCTCATTGAGGGTAGTATGAAAGCCTTACAAGATTAATGTTAATTAGCATATTTACACCTTGAGTGATAAATATTACTGTGGAGTAGAAAGAGTCCCATCTTCAGAAAATGAAAGCAAAGTTGCCACCATTTTACTTATCACAAACAAAAGTAGAATTCCAAAGTTTTCTGGATACTGTTATAATCCTGGTTTATTGTGTATGCCGATGAATAAAAGTCAGAATGATTTTGCTCTCAGTGATATTAGAAAACTTTGTTGGTAATACACATGGAATCACATTTGTTGTAGAACTGAAAAATAGCAATGTCATGTTGTATGATGCAGGTAGTCACTGTACTACATTGGACATCATTAATACTTAATCTTCAAAAACAATTCTGCCAGTGCACTTAGTCAGCAAAGTATAAGGTACTGTTGAGCACCATGTCTGTCATGATCCTGGTCTTTGAATAGTTTAATATCTAATTAATTCAGTCAGGCGAAGTACTTCATCACAAACCAGTAGAGTGTTTGGTTGCTGCTCTAGTTAAGAGCACAGATGTGCGTCACATTCACTTAAAGAATGCCAAGGCTAGCAACTGCTTAAACCAGGTCAGATCACCTTCCTTCCAAAAGTGCTGGGATAAATGTGTCAAAAGCAGACTTAAAAGTCAGTAATTCAAAAAATTTAAAGAAGCCTAAAGTGAAAAGCCACTATCCAAATAATCCTAAAGTTCAGAAGAAGCTTAAGCTCAAGAGTAATTCCTCTTGTAGGCAGAAATTGTTTGCTTATTAGCAGAAGAAGCAGTAAACCTATTTAGTTTGCTCTGGCTTATGAGTCTACCTCACCGCTTTCTTTTCCATTCCCCATAGCTTTTTTCCACTTTTCCCACACTGTATTGAAGACCACTGGAGATTTCCTATCTGGCACCCATTACAGTGGTTTACTCCATGAGTCTGCAACCCTTTCTGTGAAAAGATACTTTCGGAGATCAAGGAAGCAGTTAGTCCTTACAGTATGCTGCCTGTGCTGCATTTCTCACTCTCACTCTCTCTCATTCCTGCTCAGAATAACTTTTTCTCATTTCCTGGCATGATCTTGTGCATCAGTACCAGATTCATCTTGTCGCTCCTAATCTCATTAGGGAAAAGCTGTAGCTCTTCTAGCCTCCAGTCATGTCCCTTGCCTTCCATTCCACGGATCGGTCTTGTAACTTTTGTATAGATTAATTCCCACAGCCTGATGTTCGATTTCTTCTGCAGCCTCCAGCACTGTCTGTAGTAGTCAAGGTGTGGTCTTACCAAGACCCTGTAGAGTAAAGATTATTACCTCTTTGTTTCTGGAATCAGTGTCTGTAATGATAAACTCCAGTATTCTGTTTTCTGTTGTCACTGCTGTCTCATCATACACCTAATGGTCTTGTCCAGTTGTGGTCACAAAATACCTTTACTGTACTAATGCTTTGCACCAGGGCTGCTGTGCTTTGCATTTGTTTGCATTACTCCTCAACTGCTTCTTTTATGAGCATTAGCTCATCATTTCCAAATCCTTTGCTAGAATATTCCTCCATCCTATGAAAAGAAATCTATCCTGGGTTAGAGGCAAGCACACTAAAGGGTACCAGACCCAGGATGGATCTTGCTGGTACTCCATTTGTTACTCCCCTAATTTTGTGTCCTATTATTCAGCCATGCAGCTGTCTAGTTGTATTCCCTGTCCATTCCCAGCATCTCCAATTTTCCTATCTGCTGCTTATTGTTGAATCAAAGGTCTTGTTGAAATGCATGTAGACTTTGTACTCATCTGACAAGGTCACCTGTAGACCAGTCATACAGCTGAATCAATTTTGATTAATGACTCCTCCTAGGCATATAGCCATGTTGATTGTTGTCCCAGAGTTTGTTGTACTGTAGAAATGTAAGCAGTCTTCTCTCAAGATTTCTTTATGACTTCCCATGCAACTGTTGGTAAGCTGACAGGGCTGCACTTCCCTGAAAATGTTCTTCTTTTCCCTTCTCATACAATGGTACCACAGTTGCTGCTTTTCAGTCCTGTGATACGTCTGCAGTAGTGATCAATCCAAGATCTCTCAGGGGATCTGTCGAAACACTGTACAGATTTCTGAAGACTATGGGAAGCAGGCCATCTGGCTCTTGTGCTGTCCCCTCCCTAAGGGCAGCTAGATTCCTCTAAACGTCCTCCTCTGCACTGATATATGTTCCTTCTTCTTCCAATTCTCCCATGCATCCCTCCCAGATTGACACCCTCCCTTTGCTTTCCTTTGCAGATGACAGTACTCTGGAACCCATTGACTGTTCTATGATGGTGCTAGTCTTGCCAGAGTTGAATGCTGTATTTTCTCAGCAGCACAGATAAATGTGGAATGTGTAATAATTTAACAACACAGATTACTTTATTTGAAAGAAATGCATTTTTGTCCATAATAAAATGCTGTATCTTGCTTTTCCAGTACAATTTTAAATGCTTTCTTTCTTCCCTTGAATCATAAACTGTAAAGTAAAAACTATTTGGTTTGTTTTGACAGTTCTTTGCTAGTGCTACAGATAACACACATGCTGGGTCAAGCAGTGTAACTGATCATTTTCCAGTAGAAAATGGTGCTTGTTGCTTTCTTATGATCCCTTTTTTTTTACTTTGAACTTTGTCAAAATAATTTCTGATTTGCTAATGGTTCTGACAGATTTTAAAAAGAGCTGTTGTGTCATGTGTATGCTGTTACCTGGTGCTCATTTTTTCATTGAATCATGTAAAATAATTTCACTTTGAGCATTATGTAATGCTCACCTTTGTACCATACCTCTCAACTGTACAGATTTTCGCAGAATGTCCAGATTTTTGCCTTATATTTTTGGTCCATTTTTCATAAAATTTTGGCTTTCTGGCAGACTAGTGGCAAATCATTAAAGAACTTCAATGACAAACATTTGAGTTTTCGACTTCGACTTCATACCCTTCAGAAAATTCATGCTAATGCAAAACCTGTTATTATATCATCTTTTTAAGTTTGTAAGAGCAATATTTCAAAATTGTCCCTATTTGTACCACTTTTTTATGGCTTTGTCCAGATTTCTTACTCTTAGAGGTTGGCTTTGTACTATTGAATGTTCATTCACTTTTGTCAATCAAGAGGAAAATGCAATGTTTGATATAATGTGTTTTTTTAAGTGAACTTGAGTGATAGACCAATTCATTAAAAGTTATCTTCAAAAAACTGTATGACTGTGACCACTGATGAAGTTGTGGAACAAGTCTCATTATGCTCCTTGCATGGGGTTTCACTCCCTGTTCCCTTTACTTACCATAATCTGCTGTGAGTTTCCACATTCTTTGAACAAGTATAGCCCCTGTGACAAAGGGAGATACTGCCACCCTGGCTATCTGGAATTTTGTAAATAAGTATATGTCATTTGTGAATATCAACATCATTCATATTAGATGCTTGTGTTACAAATGTATTAGAAGTGTATGTCATGTGTCTATCAAACTGTTGGTATAGAAGTGTGTGTTGAAAAGTATTTTGCAAAGTGCTTGAAATGTATCCACAGTGTACCCTACTGGAAAGGAACACAAATGTACATGCACTATTGTAACTGTTTAAATGTATATTTTAACAGTGGAAACTGGAATACAGGAGGTTAACGTCAGAAAAATAGCTGAAATTAAATTTCTTTATGGTTAAGCAATAAAATAGACATCTTTCAGTTTCACTGCAGCAAGGAGAAACAATGTCTAACACTAGGGAGCTTTCTGTATGGTCTTGGATGTGTTTTATTGTTTTATGACTTCCACCATCTGCCTAAGACCTGAAGTCTATGTATTTTCACAGGTAGATGCTAAATACTACCATCTAGCCTGGGAACTATGAGTCAGAGGACAAGCAATGATGTCATTCTGCAAGTTATCCCAGCAGTAATATTTGAGATATTAATCTGAGAGGTCTCTTAGTGAGAGACAGCACTTTGTATTCTGTCTTGTACCTGACAACAACTAAGGAAGATCCATTTACCACACATCTGCCTTGCTCTTAAGTAAGTTAACTAAGGGTATAGTAATTTTGTTAGATATAGACTGTCCTCCAATATTGTTTTAAATATTTCCTGTGATTTTGAACTCTGATGTCACTGTACATATATATTTAGTACTGTCTTGTTCTTTTAATATTTATTATTAAATATATTTAAATCTTTCATTGTAGCTGCACCGTCCAGAGATATTTAAGTTCTGAGAGTACTAGCATATTTATTTGGTGACAATGTGGGCCACTCCTTATAGCTTTGCTCTTGGTGAAACTACCACTTGTATTAATAGTAACATTACATAGTAAGATTGGACACCCTTTGCTAAGGGCTTTAAAGTAGCTGATATGGAGCTGGCTGGTAGCATTGATAACTACCTTATAGTCTGGGCAAAAGGGGTCATAGCTAGTAAACTTATGCCAGTCTTTCCCAGATGTGTGTGTGTGTGTGTGTGTGTGTGTGTGTGTGTGTGTGTGTGTGTGTGTGTGTGTGTGTGTGTGTGTAAATCAAACCGCAGAGTGTGTGTGCGTCAGCTACTTGGGCAGGAACACGAAGCACTGTTTGGACAAAGAAGGTGCTGGAGGTCTTGGCTTAGCAACTCAGCTGAAATCCCAACTCTGTAGCTGTGCCAATGGGGAGTCTTATTGGGGATCTGGAGAAAGAGGGAGAAACTAGCCCCGGACTGACTGTGGTCTCTCTGTGCTTTTAAGGGAAATTGCACTTGATGCAGAGAGCTGCATCTGGAAATACTGTGTGCATACCTATCATTCTGTCAGTGTACTTCCCCCACTGGTGCCAGTGGTGAGGATTGAAGCTCCTTGATTATGGGTCCAATGGTGGGTCATCACAGCCCGTTCAAAAAAGGTGGGATGATGCTGCTGAATTCATTTAATCAGTACTGTTAACTGTTGATTCTCCATGATAATTTAAAAACAATCTTTATGTTGCTTTTTGCACAGTCATAAATTGAAAGGCAAAAATTATGCTAGGCAAAATACTTCAGGTTCACCCAAATAAAATTGTTGCTTTTGTTTCCTGCCACATCTTACAGATTTTATGAAATCCATGCAGCCGATTTTTTTATTATGAACAAACTGCTGTTACTTCCCCATGATCACATTTTTATTCTGTATAATGTAACAGTTTCAGTTGTTTTGTAGCATGCCTAACACTGCTTGCGAAAGCAGTGTAATTTTTTAACAAGAGCAAACTTCTATATATCACCTCACTGTGTAAATATTTTTTTTGCTTGGAAGCATATAAAACCAGTTCATTTTGATTGCTCTTTGACATTGCTGTTTCTGCAGTCAGATGCTGTAAAGTATAACAGTGTGAGCCAGAAAATAAATCATATAGATTCTATAGTAATTCACCCTCTCAGTATTCACTTGTGAATACAGACTTCTGGCATAAGCAAGATAATGTATACATTGAGTAGACTTCTCTTTCCCGAAGTGGGGAGTAGGTACTGCAGAGAATCTAGCAACATGGATTTTGGAAATATAGTGAGGTTATTAATTATTAAAGACTCCTTATTTGAATGTTTTGATACCAATGCTGTGAGAACATAATGTAGTAACTAAGGAGATAGCTTCTGATTTGTTGTCTAGGGTTAGAAGTGCCAAGACATAACAACTCTTGGCAGCCAAAAATAAAAATAACAAGAAAATAAAAATCAAAGATTAAACCAGCTTTATAGGAGATATACTTGCACATAAACACAGACATGCACACACTCTGAAATGCACGCACTCTCTCAGAGACTGTCATACACTCACACACGCACTCTCTCAAAGACTGCCATACACTCACACGTGCACACACACACACACACACACACACACACACACACACACACACACACACACACACACACACACACACACACAGTCTCTCTCTGTCTCTCTCACACAAACACCCACACAGAGGACTGTCACTGATGTTAGCTAACAGCACTGTTTACTGGGCTTTGCTTCCCCTTAATTGTGAAATGTCTTATTTTGCTTCCCAAACATGGAGGTAGGATGTTTAAAGGAAGGTGGAAGTAAAGTGTAAAAATAAATAGTATATTTTGGATCAATACATACAGAGCAGTTGTTAAGAATGTGTGTGATGTTGAAGGGTTGGTGGGGACTGAAAAATATGAAGGCATGTTGCAAAGACTAATATTAAAGTTATGAAGAAGTGTATATTGAATGAAGATGACAATGGAAAGTGTTAACATTTTTATCATTAATGCATGTGAACTCGTGTTGCAAGATAAAGTGGGATAAATATATAAACTTGTTAAAAAAAAAAAAAAAAAGATAGTGCACGTTGGTTTATCATGATCATATAAAATGCTGCATGTTTCCCTTTTGCCCGAGACTGCAGAGGAAGAATGTTTCAGCTCATCTCAGATAAAAATCCGATTCATTTACCTGGTATATCAAGAGCAAAATGCTGAATGCTGCTTCCCAGTGATATTTTTTTGACTACATATCTTTAAACACTAATGCTGCGATGCAGCTCTAATGCAAGGCAAGAGTTGTTATTCTCCTTTAACATTTATCACCTAAGTTAACATTCCTACATATAAAATGATTTGTATGATGACTGTGTTGCTCCTTTTAAGTATTTTAGTTGCTTTTGACTTGGTGGTAAGCCATCTTTTGCACATTGGCTGCCTGCAAAAGTTACCATCTCCATTCACTTTGATATATGTTTTAGCCACATTTATTTTGTTAAAAGGTTTTTCCAAATTGCAATTTTAGAGTTAAGCAATATTAAGCACTAATGTTCAGCTGGCTGACTCTTGCTTTAAAGATACATGCTGTTAACATCAGTGAATGAGCTCCTCGAGCCCCATCCATCAATTATGAAGTTATGAGAGATTTGCATTTTTGAGACCTATGGCATTTAGTGCTTAGGAGTACAGCGTTCTGGTTCCAGTCATACTTAAGAGACATTTCTGGCTATTGTGCCCACTTTAATTCTTTATTTCATTTACATGTTATCTTACATACTGTAATATCAAAATTAAATGTTTCCGGACATGGTGTCACTTGAATGTTCCATGGACATCTGTGGTACCTGATTGTTGCTTAATAATGTCCTGTATTTTAACATCTTAATTCAGTCTTACTGGGTTGTGTTCTTGTAGTCCTGAATGGGAATATACTTTGACTCTTGATGTTACTCTAAAAGATGAGCTACACCCAACGACGTAGTAATCTGATACTACACCATCACATTTCTGGGGAATTAAGATATAATATTGTCATATCCTGGATATAATTGGCTAGGCCTGTAAAGGCTTGTGCCATTAGATAGTAATCACTTGTGAACCTATGAAACTGTTTTAACTGTTTTAACTGTGTTAACAGAACCAGCAGTATGGGCTTTGATTTCCATCAGTGGCATCTGTTTGATCTGTAATGGTGCTTGGTGAATTTGCAGTGCTGTACTGGGTAATGGTCATTTCCTGCAACACCCAGATAATCTCCTCCCTGTCCAGCTAGAGATCAGATTTATAATCTCCATATCCCAGGATTTCACCCACCTCAGATAGGGCCCAAGTGCCTTTTAGTGCAACCTTACGAGCAGTATTTGAAACTTGACTAGAATTATTTTACACACACTTCTCACATAATATTTTAAGAAAGAGGGAGGGGGGTAACTGTAACTGGCACCAATTCATTCCTTCCTTCCCAAGTCTTAAGGTACACTGCAACCAGTTAGAACAAATCAAGAGCACATCTTGCTGCACTTAAATACTTAACAAGGCATCACATTTGAGCAGTCAGTAGACAAAAGGACAGAGACCAAACAATTGGGTAGGCTGCATAGCCCCTTACCAGTAAGTATTAGCCACGGGCATTTAAAATTAAATAATTACATTCTTTACTTAGAATAAATAAGTTAAAGCCTTACACTTGAAAGTAAATGTCCAAGGAGTAAAGAGTTGCACAAGAAACTGAAACTAAAGCATTCAAAAATCACAGTAGAAGAAAAAATTAATATAACATTTAAACTGAGACATGACTTGCTTCTGCCTAAAAGATGTAGGGTAGAATTTATAAACAGCCCCTGTTTACGCTAAGCAAATCTGCACAATGTGTAGTCATGCATAGGCTGTGTGTGATTCAAAAACAGAGATATATACAACATGGCTGGCTATTTTATATGCTAATAATTTGTAGAATAAAGGATGGATTTGCTAATGAGGCAAAAACTATGGCAAGGTGATTCATAATCATTTAAATGTAATGCAGGCATGCTAAATCTGCCTTAGATTTGTACATAGCCAGATGCTTGTGTTCAGGCAGTGTAAGCTACTGGATAACGTTAGGAGTTGCCACAGCAATTGTAAACCTTTATCTTCAAAAGACTTTACAACATAACTTTACACTGTAAGCTTTTCCAAATAAATGTACAACAGCTAAGCAGATATATACAAAGTAAAAATGATGCATACAAAACACCAGACACAGTGTGCATAAGTCATGGGCAAGGGCATAGCACAGTTATCAACATTTGCATAAGCGAAGAAGGGAGTACATAACTATAGAATAGCTAAGCAAACATATGCGGTAATAAATGATGCATACAAAAGCACCAGACTGTGCTTTCCTATACATAGGATGGCCACACTTTGCATTAGACATGGGCAGCCCAAGTAGTAATGTACAAAGGGCAATGGATAGTTATCGTTTGCACAGGGGGAAAACAGAATGCTGATGTGCATGTTTTCCAGAGGGAAGTATGTGAGTGGGAGGATGTAGGTACATAAAGAAAAGTGCCTGTAGGTTAATTGTCAAAAGTAGTATGAGAGGCTTAATGTTGGGAAGGGCCAGGTTGGTGGAATGTACTGGGGACTTGCTTGTGTGTCTTTAGGGGCACATCCTCAGCACGTTGTGCAACTCTGCTCCATGGCCTACTGGAGTAGACTAGGGCAGTCTGGACAGAGGGTTCTGCTACCCTGTACACCCTATAATCCTGAAAGACCGTTGGTGAAGGACATCACACAGGTACCAGGAAAACGAAAAACAGATGTCCTAAGCCAGGAAACTCATCAAAAGCTCCACATAGCAGGAAAGTGCACTTGTAGGATTTTGTAAAATCTTTTATTCATAGAACACCATCATATAAAATCAAACGAACCAGGTTAAGCGCTTTCTTCCCCTGTACAACACTTAGGGGACATCCGCAGAACCAAATACACGTTTCCATAGAATCAACCTATTTAAACCAAGACACTCAGTCAATCAATTACTCAATTAGATGTTTAAATACATTAAGTTGAAGTATATATATTTTTTGCAAAATGTCCACAATTGGATAAAAATAAACATGAATGAGTGAATTAAGGAATTAGTAAGTTAGAGAATTTATAAAATTCATAAAATTAATGCCCTTTTCCTTAAAATAGGCACCAGGCTTAAATGATCATTTAAACCTGGTGCTTCCAAGGCAATTAATTTAATTATCCAATAAAATTCTGTCATATCTACTAGAAGTTCCCACCAACCCCCTCTTGGGTTGTGTGGTACAACTTCTAATATACCAAATTTAAACATCGTGTCACCCTGGCAAACTAAGGTGTGTCTGTAAAGTGCATTTTTCATGTTGTTCTTACTAATAGCATATAAATGCTCATAAATGCGTGTCCTAAAATTCCTGGTGGTTTTACCCACATAATAATTATCACATTTCTGACACACCGAAATGTATATTACCCCTTTGGTGTTGCAATTACCTTTTTGTAAAAAAATGCCTCTATGATGGCCTTTAATGTGTATTATATCCTTGTTTAAAATGAAGGTGCATTGGTTACAATTTCCACATCTAGTTGTTCCTTTTGTATCTAATGATCTCTGTATAACCACCTGCTCCATTAGATTTTTGAATTTTTTTCCTGCTTTATAAATAAAGTTTGGTGATTGACCCAGAAGTCTAGAAATGTCAACGTTACCCTTAAAAATGTTCCAATTCCTTTGTATAATACCCGAGTGTTTTTTCCCCAACCCCAAAGGTAATGACCATACTTGTGTTGTAAACACCATTCCTTGTAACACTGTTTACAGTTTTTTTGTATTGTTTCACCACTACTTAACAAGGGTTTGTATTTAATTCCCCAGCCATCCTTTATTTCTTCTACCATGTTGTCTAGAAGTTTATGGGGATATCCCCTCATTTCAAACATTTTCCTGATGTTAACTAGTTCTTCCATAAATGTCTCTCTAGTGGAACACATCCTACCTGCCCTAACCAACTGACCCTTAAATAGGTAATTGCAACACCAAAAGGGTAATATACATTTTGGTGTGTCAGAAATGTGATAATTATTATGTGGGTCAAACCACCAGGAATTTTAGGACACGCATTTATATGCTATTAGTAAGAACATGAAAAATGCACTTTACAGACACACCTTAGTTTGCCAGGGTGACACAATGTTTAAATTTGGTATATTAGAAGTTGTACCACCCGACTCGAGAGGATTGGTGGGAACTTCTAGTAGATTTGAGATAATTTTATTGGATAAGTAAATTAAATGCCTTGGAAACACCAGATATAAATGATTATTTATCCCTGGTGCCGATTTTAAGGAAAAGGGCATTAATTTTATGAATTCTATAAATTCTCTAACTTATTATTCACTCATTCATGTTTATTTTTATCCAATTGTGGACATTTTGTAAAAAAAAAAATATACTTCAACTTAATGTATTTAAACATCTAATTGATTAATTGATTGATTGAGTGTCTTGGTTTAAATAGGTTGATTCTATGGAAATGTGTATTTGGTTCCGAGGATGTCCCCTAAGTGTTGTACAGGGGAAGAAATCGCTTAACCTGGTTTGTTTGATTTTATATGATGGTGTTCTATGAATAAAAGATTTTACAAAATCCTACAAGTGCACCTTGTACACCCTAGCAATTGAGAGCTGGCTCTGGCAGGAGTTACAGCATCTGTCCCGTGCATTGGCTAGATATCGGTGTGCTACCTCACCACTATCATCTGCTGCTGCATGTGCCTGTATGACAGCAGCCACATGGAAGGCTTCTCCTGGGGATAGACGCATCCACAATGGATGTTGCAGCAGATCTGCTGGCACTAAAGTAGTGGAATCTTCCTCATCCATAGCCAGGTCAGCTAACTTCTGAGGATGTTGCAGATGACCAGTCACAAGGATGGCCCCTTGCCCCTGACAGACAACAGACAGTAGGCATTGCATGTACTGAACCACACATACAGTTCATGCTCTCCCCCTTGTGTTAGCATGCACAGCCTGGATCACTGTCACAACCCCAGCCAGTGCTTTGATGGAACTAGCCTGTGCCTCCGTAATGGTCCTACTTATACATTGGATGGCAACTACTGACAAACCAATCTCGGGTAGTGAGCCATAACCAAACGTCTGATGTGCAAGGGTACCAAGCTCCCTGTCTGAATCCTCAAGTCCATGCCTGCTGGAGCAGTTTCACTTATATCTCTGTTGAGAGAGATCATACTTCCATGATCCACTGTCACCATCAACTTGTCCTCTCTCAGATTATAGCATCTCCTTGGTACGTGCAGGCATAGGGACTGTGTCTATAGTCTGAGGAGAGATGTGGAGGGTCACACTCCCTTTGCCCAACATACACATGCTCTGCATCTCTTGAAAGTGCCAGCTTATCTATAGCATCATCACCAGAGGCTAATGGTCCTCCATCAGATAAGGATAATTGCACAGTTCTGGTGCCAGTCAGTTTCACCTGTGAACACACCAAAAGAAAGCATATGACTTTACATCAAAACAACACATGCAACTGATATCAGTGCAGCTAGAAATATATATGATATGGGGCATAACCATGCCCATACCTTGTACAGATGAATGTTGCATGACAGATATACCTACATAACACAAGTGAGGCAGGTACTTTATACACTGTAATGGGACTAATAGGTAAGCACAGGTTCAGATAGTGATAGTAGGAGTACATACCTGGATCATCATCTGTGGTAATTCTCTGGGGCATATCCATCTCTGCCTCAACGTCCAGCACCACACTGCGCATCTCTGTGGAGGTGGTACTTCTAATAGGTAAGGCCAAAACCTTCTCTATCTCTACAAGTAGGGGTTGTGTATAAGGTCCACTGTCCGTCACCCTCTGTTCCTGCATCATGGTCTCTGCTGTGTGAGTGGCAGCATGGATCTCATACTGATTGCTCATCAGCAGACTGTGGCATAGTTTCGATCCTGCAGCAACAAAATGAGCCAGCACTCCGGAGACAGGCTGTATAAGAAATTTTTAATGTGGCAAATCCATCGTAAAAGGTAACACAAATAGCAAACCGGTTTCGGCTAAAATCTCATAGCCTTCCTCAGTGTAGGAAAAAAACAAACAGATGGTGCATCCTGGTATTCATTTATATTTGAAAAATTTAAAGTGACAACCACTAAAAAACAACATTCACATGCATATAAAATTATCCCCATTTTTAATATTATAAATGCAAATACATGTCAAAATTCACTAGAAGTAACCCACGGTTATAACAATAAACATATAACATAATATTTTTAATTAAAATAGTGTATTAAGGGATATACAACTATTAATAGATCAGCATGAATTTTAAGACATTTCATGTAAGCCAGGTTTAAATAATGCTCCCAACCTGGTTATCCAGGAAAATTCCATATTATTCAATTTCTCATGCCAACCTGCTTTATTAGCCCTATGCATGTCTATTTTATCAATAATAGTGAATGTGAATTTGGCCGTTTTATGTAACCTAGTGTGTTTGAATAGAGCATTTGACAGTTTATTGTTTCTAATAGCACGTAAATGTTCACTAATACGATATTTTAGTGGTCTCGATGTTTGTCCCACATAGAATGCCAAACAGGAACAGGTGGCCAAATAAACTACCCAATCAGTATTACAATTCCCAAAAATGTTAATCTGGTATATTTTGGGAGTGTTTTTACTGGTAAATTCCATTGTTTTATATATATATATATATATATATATATATATATATATATATATATATATTGACATGCGTTACAATGGCCACATGGATAGCATCCTCTTAGTTGGTCACCCAATATAGTAGTTTGTTTTGGTCTGGGAGGATTGTATCCCTTATAATGTGTAAAGTGAGTATTTAATGTTCTTCCCCTCTTATATGAAAAAGAGCAAGTTGAAGGTAGTATTTCACCAAGATGTTCATGGGCTCTTAAAATCTCCCAGTGGTTATTTACAATGTGTCTAAAGATGGGTGTGTTGTTACCAAATGTGGTTATGAACCTAATTGGCTGGTCCCTATTATTTTCTTGGTGAAATTGCTTATAATGTAACAATTCAGACCTAGGTGTATTTCTGACCTGATTTCTAATTTACATGATACGATTAGGATTGTATCCCCTATCAATGAACCTCTGAGCTAAATCATTTTCACATATCAAGTGTGACTCTGCTGATGAACATATGCGTTTAATCCGCAGAAATTGTGATTTGGGGATATTGTTGATGATGTGGCTGGTATGATTACTGGTAGCATGAAGAAGAGTGTTGTACTGTGGAAATTTCCTATGAACTTTGGTGGCCAAAGTATGATCGCTCTGTCTGGAAACTACCACATCCAAAAAAACTATTTCTTGATATTGTATTTGTAATGTAAAATGGATGCCCATTTCATTATTATTCAGATATCTAACAAAGTCATCCGCCAAATCCAAATCACCCCGCCACACCATCCAACAATCGTCCAGATACCTGCGCCAAATGTCAAGTTCCTGCATGTATCTATTCATGTTAGAATCATAAATATATTGTTGTTCATAAAAACCCATAAATAGGTCAGCATAAATGGTGGCAAAAGAAGCCCCCATAGTCGTACCCCTAACCTGCCAGTAAACCTGCCCTTCAAAATAAAAAACATTTTTCGTCAGAACGCATTCAGTCAATTGTATAAGAAAATTGCTAAATTCTGGGCTATATAACTTGGCTTTGTCCAACCAGAATGCAACAGCCGATAGTCCTGCATTATGTGGAATTTTGGTATAAAGAGATGTTACATCCAACGTACATAACCACCAATTAGCTTCCAATTGTGTGTCTTGAACTATCTGAAGAAATTCAGTCGTATCTTTAAGTCTAGATCTAACCAAGTTGAGCAATGGTTTAAGATGAAATGTCAAAAAGGCAGATAGGGGTTCAGTTAGCAATCCATTACCCGATACAATAGGCCTACCGGGAGGATTTAAGGGATCCTTGTGAATTTTAGGAAGCAAATATAGATATTGGGCTTTAGGATCCGATACTTTCAATTGATTACATATATTCCTGGTGATAATATTATCTTCAGTTGCTGAATCTAACATGGAATCAATATATATTTTAAAGTTTTTGGTTGGATCAACCACAAGTTGAATGTAAAACTTGACGTCAGATAATTGTCTAAGAACCTCAGCATGGTACATAGACCAGTCCATCACCACAATAGCTCCACCCTTGTCTGCAAGTACAATAACAATATCATGATTGGATCTTAAAGCATGCAGTGCTTGTTGTTCCTCCAGTGTAAGATTATGTTTTTGGGATTGATAACTTAAAGAAAAGTGTAACTCCTTGGTCACACATTCTTTAAAAATAGATACATGCTTGTCCTTTGGTGGCTGAAAGTTAGATGGACCGAATTTGAAACCTGTTGATCTTTAAAAGTCAATTGTATCTGAAAAGAATATTTTTAAATTCATCAACCTGCAAAAATCATTCAACTCATTAATCAGTATATGTTCAGGAATAGACATAGTAGGCACAAAATTCAAATCTTTGTTCAGCAGTTTTATTTGAGCTTCAGAAAGTTCAAAAGATGAAATGTTGTATACATTGTTTATTGTTTCACAATTTTTTGTAACAATGTTGCCAAATTTGGTCCCCTTGTGTCTGTGTTTTCTCCCACCCCTACGTTTGCTAGGTCTAAAGGGATCAAAGTGTCATCAGATTGTTTCCTTTTAGCTATTGGGGAATCTTGGAGGGGAGGACAGTCATAGTCCGTAGTGGATGAGGTATCATCCTCCGATGTAGC
Organism: Protopterus annectens; assembly: GCF_019279795.1. Classification (NCBI taxonomy): domain Eukaryota; kingdom Metazoa; phylum Chordata; order Ceratodontiformes; family Protopteridae; genus Protopterus; species Protopterus annectens. The sequence continues at coordinate 1,086,085,452 of NC_056728.1, forward strand.
ACTAATAGTTTGAGTATGTTTTTTCAATATAGATCTGGGTTGTTTTCACTTATTGTTTGTCCTAAAACTGGAATCATTAAATCTGACAGTTTTTTTGTACCATAAAAGGTTTACCTTTCTCGTAATCAGCCAAATCTCGGTTGAATTTATAAATTTTCTTTTTGACCAATTGTTCCTCTAACTGGGCCAAATCTTTGGCCAAATTAGGAAATATGAGTATTATAAAATCTCTCTGATTCATATTTTTGGGCTTCTAAACAATTTTGGTGAATTTCAGTAGATTGGGAATCTATAATCCGTTCATAATATGATAGGAGAGTGTCTACAAAAAGCATTGAGGCCCGATGTTGAGTCTCAACCCATTCCTGAGATAATTGTTGGTCAGTCATGCCAACCAATGGTTGGATCATAATTCTAAGTCCACGTGGTGTAATATCCTTTGTTTTGTATGCTTTAAATAGCCTAAGATGCCAAATATTAGATCTAAGAGCTCTCATGTTCTTAGTAATCTTGTGAAAAACAGCATTACAGAGAGACTTAGTTAGTTTCGATCCTGACCACCCACTGCCTTTACATTGGTGACCGCTTCATGCCAAGCACAAGTCATGAAAAGGCTAGTCAGCTGAGGAGGAATCAAAGAGCTGTCTACCATGCAGATGGGTGGTCTCTAGTGCCACTTCATTTTTCACCTTGTTAAACTTGGGCTTGTGGATGGATGTGGATTTATGTGCTGGTTTCTTCAGCATATCTGTATTGGTATGGAGAATATACTGGAATTAACATCTGTGGCCTCACATGAGTGTTCCAAATTCCAACAGACATACTATAATAATAGCTCAGCTACCACAAATAGTAGAGCCTGACATTGTAATATATGTATCTACAAAACAGTCTTGTAACTAAATGTCAGCTGTCAATTGTGTCTTGTGCACAATTCCCCTCCTTCCCCACCACAAAAATAGCAGTACATGACTACAAGTTAACTAACAGGAAATTTGAGCACAATGATCATTTGCCATAACCAAACTGTAACCACATGTGTAAGGTACACAACATTGCAATGTTGTATGACACACTTTTAATGTTACTGTGCCTCACAGTAATGTGATTGCATTCTACAACATGCAGTACCCTTCCAGTGTACCCGATCAGAGATTGACCAGTACATGCAGATACTGTGAAGAAAAAAACTGAGCCCCAGATCTAGGCCTTACAGTAAATACTACACATAAACCTATTTACTTGAATATGTAAGTAACTCTAAAAAGAGCAGCATACCTTATTGGAGATAGTGGTATTATGTAACAACAGGTACTTGCAGTGGGAAACCAGTGTATTTCAACAAAAGTATGTCGTCCTTTGAAAGATGATGAGCTGGCTCAAGTCATGCATTTATAATACAAGTTACCTGAAGTCATGCTTTTATCATGCAGATTACCCCCTCTGGGTGCAAGGAGTATGTGGATTAGGGCTCAGCACAATTTTGTTTCTGAATTGCTCAGTTTGTGTTGAGTTCTACACAATGCTGCACACATCTGAGCACCTGCAGTGAGCTCTATGCCCACAGGGGAAGCAAGATGATGGGGATTAAGAAACTGTCATGCTCATACCTCTCAAGTGAACCTTATTATGAGGAATGTTCCTCAAGTTAAACTTTAAAGAGCCATGTCCCTCACATGTGAACATTGAAAGGGTCTAACACAAATTCAAGTCTTAGTGCTTTTTTTTAATGATATCCATAATAAATTACACTAAATAATATGAATACATCAAACAAATATTTTATAAATGTTGCAAGATATGGTAGCCGTGCTATGATCATCCTAATTAAAGTTGTTGATAAGCTGTCAGTAAGTATTCCTTTATGTTGTTCATTTGTTCAGAATCATGGGAGGTGGTGTATAGATGAAAGGCTGAGATCAGTGGTTATGCTATCTTTAACTATCTCATGATGGAGCCTCTGTTGAGCATTTATTCTCTTTGGCAGTCACTGGTATGGATAACTGCCATGGCTCATACCTTAAAGTGTTATTGGAGCTGCTATTATGCAGACCATATCTTTTATTATTTTGCCATTCGTTGTGCAAAATGAGGTACCAGTTTTTGCAAAAGGCTGTAAAAGGTGAGAAGCCATTTAGGAGCCTATTCCTTGACATTTTTCCTGATATCTTTGAGGATGAGACCAGTATGGCTGGGGAGGTTGAGGGGTAGTGCTCCTTTAATACCACAGCAATAGAGTTGGGAGAAATTTGACATTTTTCTGGGCGTCCTTCATAAGCAGTACAAGTGGATACCCCTACAGGAGGTCTATACTGGGTTGCAGTATAAGGCTGATGACTGGAATAGTTTGGCCAAAGCTATCACCAATGCTACTGGCAATCTCACGCACTGGGGAACAGTGTCGACACCACCACAGTCAACAAAAGCCTGATTTCCTTGTCTGTTAGAAGAATGCAGTTAAGGTATGATCAGCACGTCAGTACTGTAAGTATATCATCTTATAGCTAAGTACATACTCTAGCAATGTATGCCACCATCAAATATGTCATTAAGACATTTTATATCTCCAGCCCCTGAACAGATTGAAGTGAACAAGGAAATGCATAGAGGCATTCCTTCCTGGTCTGGTCAGACCATAAATCTGTCTTCTTTGAAATAAAAATATGACCCAGGAGCCCAGCTAACCCAGGGACTTTCAGGGACTATTCTAAAGTGAACTTCCTCCCATTAAATTACACTTGTTGTAAAATTCCAAGCCCACCCCAAAAAACCCTGAGAACACTGTTGCCTATATGGCATTGTCCGAGAAACACTATACAATCATATAAAAAGCTGCATAGAGATAGTTGAACCTACCCATACGAAGCACAGGTCAAACTCAAAAAACAAGCCAACCTGGTGGAATCCCAGCATCAGTAGGTTGTACAACAAAAGGAAGAAAATCATGGCGAAAATTAGGAAGGGCAATGCCTAGCAAGATACAAACTCCCTCATCAATCTAAATAAGAAAATCCGAGGGTTTGTCAAGTCCAACAAGGCCATATTTGAGGTAAAAATAGCCTCCCAGGCCAGTGATAACTACACACCTTTCTTCAGCAATGTTCTTAACCTCAAAGGCAGAACACAATAATCTTGACGAATGGATGGGCAATAGGAAGTTCACCCCGGGATCACTTCAGTGGCCTTGCTTGTCAGGGGGACTGGGAACTAACTTTGGGTGGCATGATGCCAGGGAATCTTCTTGGGCTAGGCTTATATAGGCTCTAGGGTCATTAGCCTAGTACATACCTATGAACAATAATGTGCCAAACTAATTAAAGGAGCTACCTTTACAGAACTGGAAGATATAGCAAATCTATTGGTTGACAAATTTGTCTCCAATTTCCCCCCTTTCTCCCCAGGTACTCCTCAGGAAATACCCTTGAATGTAACTTCCCCAGCTATCCCTAGAGAACAGTTCTTCAGTGGACTCTCCAAAGCCAAAATCACAGCCTCAAGGGGCCCGATAATATCCCAGGATGCCTCCTTAACAGCATGAAACATGGCCTGTAAAGATGACTAGAATCATTATTTAGCCATAGCTTCCAGACATGCTTCATGCCAACTGAATGGAGTACTTCAACTGTTGTCCCTCTGCACAAGGCTGGACCGTCTACAGACACCAGTGACCACTGACCCATAAGTCTGAGTAGTCTCTTGTAGAAGGCCATGGAAAGAATTATCATGGAAATGAAATACCGACATAGGAAACTCTCAGACAATGGATCCAACCCAGTTTGGTTTCATTAAAGGAAGGTCATGCCTACTCAAGCTGGTGGACTTCTTTGAGAAGGATACCAATGCAGTGGATGAGGCAAAATGGTGCATATTGCCTATCTTGATATGGCCAATGCATTTGACACAATATCAGACTTAGACATTGTAGACACACTGATAAAATTAGATGTAAACCCATCTGTCACCTACTGGACAGCCAGCTTAGCTCATAGATAGGACCCAAGAAGTTAGGGTAGGGGAGTATACCTCTACAAACAGACCAGATACTAGTGGAGTCTCTCGGGGCTCTGTGCTGGGTCCTCTGCTTTTTTGACATCTACTTCTCTGAAGTCAAACCCAACGTGAAGGGCCTCTGGAAGAGAAGGTACAGTCATAGAATCCCTGCCAAGAAGGTCTGCCAGAGAATAATTAGTACCAGAGCCATGACCTAAAACTCACTCCATGAAATACATAATAGTGCCGTTTGGGGAAATGGCTACCCTGGAAACTGCTACATTGATAATACACCCCTAAGAAAAGACTCCGTTGTTAGGGACTTGGGAGCATATGTAGGCAGAAACCTGGACTTTGAACATCATGCATCTACAGTAATAAAGAAGTCATTCTGTACTGTGCAACTTATAAGAAAATGTAAGTCATCTTGGTGCAAGGATACTGTTGTTCCAGTGTAAACAAACGAATAGCAGAATTAAGTATGGATGTGCTGTAGTCACTAAAAAAATCCACAAGTTAAGCAATTTCACCTTAATGTAATTACAAGACTTCATCAGATCTGATGTCACCAAGCAGAAACTTGCAGAGCTTATGGGGGAGATTATGGACATGAGGTTTGATGGACAACACTGGCTATATAGAGAGGATATTCCAGTGACTTGCCTAGTCACGTCTCTGTCCATCATTGCCTCCATCTCCTGAGGCAGGACACCGGTGTGATGCCTCCCACGGTGAGGAGTAAACTTCTTTTGTTTTATAGCTAGCAGAGACTGTTTTTATGAGCACCCACCCATATCCCCAAACCTCCATTTTGTGTGCCCACTGCTATGTTTTGCAATCCTCCCATTACCATTGTCTTCTGCGTGTGGTGTCTCCAACATTTTGTTCCTCCTCCCTCATTGTTTTACCCTACACCACATCAGTCGTGTTCCTTTCCTTTATTTTAAATGGACCCGTCCCCTTTTACTTTACTCGTTTCCTTCTCCAAATTTACCCTCTTAAAAAAAAAAAAAAAAAAAAACTACGATGGTCCATGCCTCTCAGCTTCACATGCCTGTAATTAATATATGCATTATTTGGTCCCATTATACAGATAGTTTAGGTGCATCACAAAACATTGAGAATTTCAGTCAGTAAATAATTAAAGTTAACCTAGGATTATTTAGGTAAGACATTGACAGGTATGCTCCTATCCCATCTCATCTCATCCTGCTTATTCCTAACTTGCTCACCTTGTGTCCTTCCCTCTGCTTGCTTCCCTTTTTCATCTCTGTCCCATGCTCCCATTTCCAAACTTTGATCATGTCAGAAAATATGCACTCAGCACAAAACACACATGGCTAAAAAGAGCATATGTAAAGAGTATGTTTTCAGTCCACTGGGCACAAGGTTCTAATCCCCCTAAGGATGGTGCATATTCATACAATATTATGTTTCCAGCATACAACTGCATGTTATTTTTCTGCAATGTTTTGTTTTATTTTATTTTATTTTGTAATGCCTTTAATCTAAGTACTTCCATGGCATACTGGGTTAACGCACTGGTTCAGGTATTACAAGTAAAGCAACACAGGTTCGGATATGGTCAGGTGTATTTCTCTTTCATTTCTATTCAGTTTTCTTTTACCCTGATGCTTGTTTTAACAATACCTTCCCTATATCTGATCCTGCAGTATATCCTGCCAGTTTCCACCACCTTGCCTTGCTAATCATGCACTCTTTTTCCCTAGAAATGAAATGTTTGTATCATCATTGTGTGCAGTCTGTCATGGAGTTTGGCATTGTTGAACCAAATTTGTAAGTATGGAGTCATCAATCATTGTTGAGTTAAAAGTTTGGTAGATATGCTCCTACCCTAACTCCATCCAGCTCAGTCCTTCTTAGCTCAACTGATGTACTACTTAAAAAAAATAAATAAATAAAAAACAACCAAAACCGACAGTGGTAAGTAAACACAAAAGAGCAAATAAACACCAAAATACAAGGGCTAGAGATGAAAAACTACAGTTCTTTAGCATACCGCTTTCATCATACAAACTGACTTCTTCAGAATAAATACTCTGACAGTCCATTTCATTTAAATATATCAGTTGAAACAATCACATTACAAATGCAATTAAACGTTTAATTAATGAATCAATTTCTTAAGGACCAAAAGCAATCCTTATAAAAGATGCAAACCCTGTAAAAACATATATATATGTATATATATATATATATATATATATATATATATATATACACACACACACGCACGCACATTTACATAGACACACTGTGTGAAAACATTATGTATAAAAATTGTAATAACTAGAAAGCTGAATCAGTATGACTCCTCCTTAACTTTAAGCCTTCTATTAAAAAAAAAAACACTTAATATTTGTCACTTCATTCAAACCAGTGTGCTTGTCTGCCCCAAACTTCACCCACCAAAGTGTCTCTTTATTCTGCAACCTATTTTTATAGTCTCCACCCCTCATATCAAGAGGTACCTATTCAAGAATAGAAAAAAATATTTTTTTATACTTATTACCACACCTGGAATATTTATAAAGTGCATTCTTTACGTCACCTTTTTTGATGGAATAAACACGAGCTTAAATTCTATCCTGTGTAGGGATTGCAGCCAGAACACCTAGTAAAATACACTATACCTTTGGTGTTAGTTATACCATCCTGGTATACTTATGGTAAAGTTAAGATGTTCTGCACTTATATAGGGCCCTTCAGCTATATATCGACACGTTACATGCTCCACACTTATGCATCCCATTTTCTTTTGTAATAAAACTGGGATTGGTTAATAGTCTACTGTTATCTTTCTGTAAAATTGTTTTAATGTTAACCCATCTTTTATATACAAAACGTTCACTTCCAACCATTTTAAACAACTCACTGTTTCCCTATATTATCGTCTAGTTATTACCAATAACGTTCCTAATATCCAAACTGACAAACAGTTATTTCTAAGTTACAAGTCAAACTTCTATTAATAGTCAGTAAGGCAGAAGAAATACTCCTATGAGGAACAAAACCTCCTCTTAAAATGGGTGGAAAATAATTACTTCTTTTCCTCTTATTTCATGTGCTACATTTAACAGAAACTCCCTCTTATAACCTCTGTTTACAAATAAGCACCCACCCATATCCCCAAACCTCCATTTTTTGCAATCCTCCCATTACCATTGTCTTGTGCGTGGTGTTCCAACATTTTGTTCCTCCTCCCTCATTGTTTTACCACACATCATCAATGTCCTTTCCTTCCTTTTTTTTTGGACCGACCCCCTTTTTCTTTACTCTTTTTTCTTTCTCCAAATTTACCCTCTTAAAAAAAATTCCACTTCTTTCTCAAGCTCACCCTCATCAGTGGTCATCCGAGAGGCTCTACTGCCCCCTGGGGATATTCTTTAAGAAAGATGGATGGTAACTTAGATAATGAAGGTAGTTGTTGTAAAACACTTTCTTTCAATGTATACTGCTTTCAGTAAGTCTGCTATCTTGATTTCATTTTAATTTAGCATCCAGAAAACTAACTTCCAAACCATATTCTCCCATGGTAAAGTGCTAAAACTTAGGCTCACAGTTTAATTTATTAATAATCTTAGTGCAATCATCTATGCTCCCCTCTACTATTAAAAAAGGTCATCAACGAACCTACTATAATATATTATTTTGCATTCTTCTTTTATAGGTTCATAGGTAGGTATTAGGCTATCTGCCAGAGGGCATTTATAAGCCTAGCCAGAATATGTCGGCTTTCGCCTCCCCATTGATTAATTAACTGATCCTCTGTCAAGCAGAGCCAATGAAGTGATCCCAGGGGTGTATTTTCTGTTACCCATCCACTCATCAAGGTTTTTCTGCCTAATGTAGTTTGGAATTTTGTTCCAAATCATGGAGAGTCTCTGACAGGAATCTATCCTTCCAGCATGTTCTATTTATTGTTGTGGTGAGGTTTAGCTCACTAGAGCGTGTAGCTTACAGTGACTTGGATTTCTTTAGGTGTCCATCAATTCTGAGTTGGACATGGCTTTGTAAGTCAGGCAGAAATCGCCTCTGAGTAAACAATATGCCACTTAGTACAGCCAGAGTTTTTTCATTCGGGCTGCATAGGACATATGTTTGAGGCCAGTAGTCCTCTTGGTGAGGAACTTTTGTGGTCTCTCCAGCTGTTGGAAGTGTCTTGAGGTATATCCCAAATGGGACATTGTATTCTATGATAGGTCTGATGAGTGACTAGTAGAGGGGGGACTTTAACCTCTTTATTTCTAGATGCGAACCCTTTAGTAATTAGATGGGCCATATAGAAGGATTCCCTAACTACTTTGGCAATATGATTGTCAAAGGAGAGATTACTATTTACCTGGGTCCCCAGATCTCTTATTACCTCTTCTGTATTAAGGGGGCTACCACCTATGTGGTAATTTGTGGGTGTTTTGTTTTTTTCTAACCGGATGACTATGCATTCTTTGGCATTTAGCTGAAGGCCATGACTTTGACACCAGGTGTCCGTCTCAGTAAAGCCCTTTTGGAGGATGTCCGTGTCAGCTGGAGAGTCAATTATGGCTCCCAGTTTGCAGTCATTGGCAAACTTGGTTAGCCATAGTCCTCCTGTGTTTGCGTATATGCAGAACAGTTGGGATCCCAGGACCGAGCCTTGCGGGGCACCACTTGTGACTGGTTTAGAGTCTGACCTGGAGCCCACTATTCTTACATTGTGAGTTCTGTCTGTAAGCCAGTTGGCAACCCTTCTTGTGACATAGGGGTTTATGTTCAGGTTGGTGAGTTTTTCTGTAATATCCGAGTGAGGAATGGTGTCGAAAGCCTTGGCAAGGTCAAGGTAAGCTGTGTGAACCACCTTTCCCTCGTCTATAACCTTCGTGACTGTCTCAAAGAAGTCAACCAGGTTTAGTAGGCATGATCTGCCCTTAATAAAGCCGAATTGGGTTAGGTCAAGTGTTTGCAAGTTCCCAATGTCTTTGTTAATGAGTTCCATGATGATGCGCTCCATAGCCTTGCAGACCAGGCTAGCCAGGCTTATGGGGCAATAGTTACCAGGGTCAGTTGTGGCCCCTCCTTTGTGGAGTGGAATAACCGTTGCTGTGTGTCATTCTGTGGGCACGTAGCCTGTGGAGAGGCTGAGGTTGAACAGCATGTTTAGGTGGGGGGTTAGTTTGTTCTGTAGTTTGTGCAAGACACAGCCTGGGACACCATCTGGCCCCATTGCCAATGTGTTTTTGGCTTTTGAAAGGGCTATTTTCACCTGTGTATCTGTGATTTCCGGGACACTACACTTTTCCGGTATTGTTGTGAGCCCTTTTGAGGGTGAGAGGGGGGTGAAGTTTGCACTGAATCTATTTGCCAGGATGTTGGCAATATTAGTAGGTTCAGTATATTTTGTGCTGTTTTGCACTAGTTCAGTGCATATCTGCGAGTTGCCACTTAGATTCTTAACATAGCTAAAGGAGGCTTTGTGGTTATCTTTTAAACCCTTGGCTATTTTTCTTTCGAAGTTAGCCTTGGATGATTTTATGAGGGACCTTAGTTTCTTACTGATACTGGTCAGGAATGTCTTTCCTTCTTGGGATTTGCTTTTTTTCTGAACTAGTTTCCTCCTCGTATTGTATAGCCTGTTTATGGCAGGAGTCCACCAGACTGGTTTACTTCTCTTAGAGTAGTGAGTCTTGGTTTTGCTAGGGATGGCACGATCCATGCATTCTTGTAGGTGCTCATAGAGTGCATTTGTAAACCTTTCTGCATCTTGGGCAGCGTTATCCTTTAGCGTGGGAGCTGTGAAACTTACCGCCTCTGTCTTAAGTAAGGCGAAGTTTGCTTTAGAAAATTTTTTTACTGTGGTTTCCTTAGTTGGGGGTGGTGATGGGGTGTGGAAATCCAGAGTGGTTAGTTTATGGTCTGATCTAACCAGTGACGGGTTGACCTCTGGTGTGGAACACCTGTCGTGCATGTTTGTAATTATCAGGTCCAATTTGTTTTCACCTCTAGTAGGGGAGTTTACCAGCTGATCCAGGGCATTTGAGTTGATGAACAAAAAAGCTGCTTTCGTTGCCAATAACTAGTCCCCAAAGTGCTGAACAAAGAATTTATTTAGAAAACACACTAGAAATAAAGTCACTTAAGCAAAAAAAGGATAAGCGCTTTCGTCACAATGACTTCATCAGAACAATAACATATTTTAAAAGTTTCCATTTTATACATTCGTAGAGTCAGATGACCCTGACAATTAAATTTTAAAAGAACAGTCATTAAAATTGCATATAGAAACTTGAGTGTAAAAAGAACTGTAAGGTGTGAGGTGTCAAATACATAAATACAAATAGGTGTACAAACTTTTTGTAATCAGGTAATGAAAATATTAATAATAATAAAAGACAAGTAGAAAACTCTGTAACTTTACTGCAGCTAACTAGTATGAAGCATGAGGAAACTAAAAATTGTTGTTAATCATAGATGTTAATTTGTCAATCTCGCCTTCATTCTTGCTTGATGGGTTCAGAGCCGATCCTCTGCTCTGACTCGGCACTTGCTAAGCTCGAGAGCCACTTTTACCAGCTCGAGACAGCCCCATATCCCATGATGCAAGGCGGTAAGTACCCAGATCTCGTTTGCCGCTTCGCTGATGAGGTCCTCCTTTTACCAGCTCCTGGTAAGTGATTATTATTACTAACTTTTAGCCCCCAATCAGAAAAATGTTTCTATTTTCCTTAAAATTCTATCTTTTTAGATAATTGTGAGGCTTTTTCTGACTAACTTTTTATTTTCTTCTTTACTTTTTTAGTCAGGCCTTAATTCCCTCCCATCCCCCCCCCTGTCAGGGTGTGTGTGTGACAGTTTTTACTTCTCAATTCTTTAATTTTAGTTTGTCTGGTTCGGGACTGTGTGTGTAGTGTTTGTTTGGAAAGCACTATGTCTAAAGAACAGAGGGTCTCAGGCTTCAAGAAGTGTGACTCGTGCTGTCAGAAGATGTCTCTGACAGATGGTCACACTTCTTGTTTATATTGCCTGGGACCTCTCCACCTGCAGGACTCCTGTGCGATTTGTCATTCCTTTAGCCAGAGAGTCCTGCAGGAGAGAAGAAATAAATTGATTTTAAGGGGTCTCCTTAAACCGGAGGGCTCTCCGGCTAAATCGGCTCCAAGCAAGACTTCAAAGTCTTCCAAGGCCCAGGCTACTGTGTCCAAGCCTGTGGCCTCGGTTCCGACTCCTTCGGAGTCGAGATCGGCTCCGGCTGGAGCCGATCCTGGTTTGCAAAAACCTTCGGCACCGATGGCTATCGGTGCCGAGACTGTTACAGTCACATCGGTGTCAGCTCCGACTGGCTCCGACCACCATGTGGCTCAGGCTTCGGTGTCGGCGCCGACCGGCTCCGACACTGTTACAGTTATGTCTGTATCGGCTCCGGCTGGAGCCGATGCATCGAGGCTTTCTGTCGGAGCCGAAAAGTCCTCGGCTCCGACTGCATCTATGGTTTCTTCGGCTCCAATGGTTCCTTCGAGGAAGAGGTCCAGGTCCCCTTCCTTGGAACCGATACTCTCGGCTCCGGCCTCGCCTCTCCTCTCGGAGCGGAGCCATCGGAGCCGATCATCTAGGTCATCCAGGCTTTCAGACCATGATTTAGAGAGGGTGGTCAGTAGATTATTGAAATCACAGGCACTGGCCCAGATGCTGAATAGTCCGTCTCAACAGACGACTATTAGTCCACACCCTCTTGAAGTTCCTCCTTTGACTCTACCTCAGAGTTTGGAGCTGGAGTCTTCGGGTATAGTTTCTGCTATGGCTGAGGGGATACCCCTTCTGCACCCTCTGCATCTACTCTTATCTCCTCTTCGAGACCATCCTTAGAGGGATTCGGTGGTCGGGCTTCCCTGGTCTCCTCCGAGGGGGTGAGTGGCATCGGACCCTTGTCCAACCCCGCTCTTCCCCTTGGAGCCTCGGCCTTGGTGAGCTCGGCTCCGACATCTGCCTCGGAGCCTTCCCTTTCGGTGGGTCCTGGAGTTCCGGTTTCTTCGGAACGGGTTCTCTCAGACCTCCCTGGGAGGGGGGCCTTCGAGGTGATGAAGAGTGTGCTGGCCACTGGGCTCAGCCAGCAGTCTATTCCCTTAGCACCTCCCTCTACAGTGCCTGTCGATATCTCTGCCATCTCTCTTGCTCCCGGACCCAGAGATCCTCCGCCTCAGGTTTCCCCACTGGGAATAACCCCCTCTTCCGAGGATTCTCCTGATCAGTCAGGAGATCCTCCGCGCAAGAGGACTTGTAAGAGGAAACACCTAGACTCCCCTGAGTCTATCACTTCAGATACCAACTTAGATGAGTCGGAGGGATCCCCAAGATCCCCCTCTGAGGATGTCTCCTTTTCAGACATCCTAGAACTCCTAAAACAGAGGGGAAACTGGCCCTCCACAAATCCCTCTGAGGATGAGTCGGTATACCTAGAGGCGTTTGGATCTCGGCCCTCCACCTCCTGGGTGTCTCCGCCTTTCGACCCCCTTATGGAAGTTATTGCTCGCAAGGCTTGGGCTGCTCCTGACTCTGTAGAGCCAGTTCCTAGGAGGCCGTCTAAATTTATTACTTCCCCTTCGGACAAGCAATTCCTTACGAAAGGTGTCCCTGTTGATGCCATGGTGGTGGCGGCTGCCACTAAGAAGGAACTTGCAGATCCTTCCGTACCTGTCCATCCTCCTAATAAGGATTCTAGGACCATGGATAGGTATGGTAAGCGGATGTTCTCTTCAGCGACCTTTGCTATGCGCTCGCTGAACTACTTATGTCACTTCACCAGACTCCAAAGGGACATCCTTAAGGAACTAGGTGAAGTAGTACAGGATCCTACAGCTGCAGGGGCTCAAGAAAAAATTGCTTCTCAGCTAGGAATCCTTAATTCTATAGCTAACTCCTCCATGTGACTGATATCATATGCAGCAGATGGAGCGAGTAGAGCCGCAGGTACAGGAGTGGCTCTTAGACGCCAAGCCTGGATGCAACTCTGTAATTTTGCAGATCCCTTTAAGGCGTCCTTCACAAATTCTCCCTTTGATGGGTCGGCTTTGTTCGGCCCTCAAGTGAAGGATACATTGACCAGGTGTGAACAGGACGGCAAGACTCTTTCTGCTGTAGGGGTCTGTTTTTCCACCCCTTCTAGACCTTACCCTAAAGGACAGAAGGGTGGAAAGATGTGGTTCCGCAAGTCCCAAGGAGTCACGCCGGATACACGTGGTCAGTTTACCCCTAGAGGCAGAGGGGGTAATAATAACAGACGCCGCCCTAGAGGCAGAGGGGGTCCACAGAACCAGGGAAGCAGAGAGTCTCTCTCTGACAAGCCCTTTCAGCATCCCTGAGATGTTGCCCGACTGTCCATCCTTGGAGGCAGTCGGGGGAAGACTATCGCTGTACCCAGAAGCCTGGCGTTCCCTCACTCGAGACAGATGGGTACAGTCGATCATATCTGAGGGTTACAAAATTCCTTTCGAGGAAAGTCCCTTCTCTCACACAAATTCCCTTCCAGATGTACCACCCGGTCTAAGGGAAGTTGCAGAGTTAGAAGTATTAAAACTTCTACAAAAAAGAGCCATTCAGCCAGTTACAATAGACCATTCAGAGCCCGGAATCTACTCAAGATTCTTTTTGGTCCCCAAAAAGACGGGAGACTGGAGACCAATATTGGATCTCAGCAGACTCAACAAGTCTGTGAGAAAGACAAGATTTCAAATGGTCACACTTCAGTCAATTTTGCCCTTCCTAGAGAAGGACAACTGGATGTGCTCAATAGATCTTCAGGACGCGTACTATCACATAAAAATTCACTGACGCTCCAGAAGGTTTCTCCGCTTTCGGTTGGGGTCCAGTCATTTCCAATTCAGAGCCCTGCCCTTTGGTCTCACTACAGCCCCCAGAGTGTTCACCAAATGTATGGCAGTGGTCACGGCTCACCTGAGACGTCAAGGATTCCAGGTGTTTCCGTATCTCGACGACTGGCTCCTTTCAGCCACCACCAGGCATCAACTTCTTCAAGCCAGGGATTACACATTAAATCTTTGCACTCAATTGGGAATTTCGATCAACTACGAAAAATCCTCCTTATTGCCCTGCCAGTCTATTACTTTCATAGGCGCAAACTTAAACACTGTTCGGATGTCAGCAACCCTCACAGACCAAAGAATCTCAGATATACAAAGTCATGTGAGGATTATCCTGGCCAGCAAAAAAGTACAAGCCAGAATGGTTCTAAAGGTTTTGGGCCTCATGGCTGTGGCCATTACCCTTCTTCCCTTGGCTCGCTTCTACATGCGCCTGCTTCAGTGGATGTTGTTCACTCAGTGGTCTTACCAACAACTTCCAATGCGTCACCAAATATTGGTGACACAAATTTGCAGGAATCATCTTTCATGGTGGATTACTTCTCCCCAGATTCACCAAGGCAGACCCTTTGTACCCCCGGCCCCGGTAGCCACTGTCACTACGGACGCCTCCCTGATCGGGTGGGGGGTCATTATCAGGGCAGGATGGTTCATGGGACGTGGCAACCGGTCGAATACCACCTGGACATAAATGTCCTAGAGATGAGAGCAGTGCTTTTAACGTTGCAAGCCCTCAACGACTTTCTTCCCTCGGGAACAATTGCAGTTCACACAGACAACATGTCTGTAGTATGGTATATCAACAAACAGGGCGGAACCAAGTCCTACCCCTTGTGTCGAGAAGCTCTCAGACTTTGGCAATGGGCGATCTCCTCTCATCGGTTTCTGGTAGCAACGCATATCCCTGGGAAAACCAACATTTTAGTGGACAGATTGAGCAGAGCTATTCTCATGCCTCACGAGTGGTCTCTCAAGCAATCTATAGTGGAGGAGATTTTTCTAGAATGGGGCCGCCCATGTTGTGATCTTTTTGCTACTCCCCAAAACAGCAAATGCCCAGACTTCTTCTCTCTTCCCACTGCCAGGCCATCCCCCCAGAGACGCTCTAACCCAGGATTGGCCCCAGGGACTTCTTTATGCCTTTCCTCCTTTTCCGCTGATTCCACAAGTACTCCAGAAAGCCACCGTTTTGAGAGCCAAAATGATTCTCATTGCTCCCTATTGGCCTCGACAGATTTGGTTTCCGTTCCTCCATCGCCACCTTTTGGTGCAGCCGTGGCATCTGGACCCAGTACCAGACCTTCTGATTCACCAATCGGGTCAGCTTCACCGGTCTGTCCCTTCTCTCAACCTCACAGCATGGTTGCTCCACTTACTTCCTTAGCCAGGCTTCCTATGATCTCTAATCCTGTTAGGGACATCATAGTGGCTTCCCTAAAATCCTCTACTAGAAGGATTTATACCAGCAAATGGAAATGCTTTTCTTGTTGGGCAAAAGCTAAAAATATTGATCCCTTTACTGCTCCAGTACAAGCAGTTTTGGATTTCTTAGCGGAAATCTTTCACGCGGGCTCTTCTTCTTCCACGGTCAAAGTTCAGTTGGCTGCTATTTCGAACTTTCATGTTGGGTTCGCAGATCACAACATTATGTCCCATAGGCTTTGTAGAGCCTTCTTAAAAGGAATTTTTCTCCTGAAACCTCCAATCAGGAGTCCTCCTCCTCAATGGGACCTAAATTTAGTGCTGACATCCTTGATTCTTCCTCCCTTCGAGCCAGCTGTTTCATGTTCCCTGAAATTTCTTTCATGGAAAACTTTATTCCTGGTTGCTATTACATCGGCTAGGAGGGTATCTGAACTTCATGCTCTCTCTGTTCGTCCCCCCTATTTGGTCTTCCACAAAGACAGAGTATCATTGAGAACTAATCCGACCTTTTTACCTAAGGTCGCCTCAAAGAGTAATTTGAATCAGTCTATTGACCTTCCTGTATTTTTTCCAAACTACTCTAACAGATCGGAACAAAAGTTACATTATCTTGATGTTCACCGCCAACTCAGATATTATTTGGACAGAACAAAACAATTCAGGAAATCCGATCAGCTCTTTGTTTCTTATGCTGAAAACAAAAAAGGCCTTCCCGTCTCAAAAGTGACCTTATCTAGATGGCTTTCTTCTGTCATCTCTGAAATTTATCAGCTCAGGGGAAAACAGCTGTGCTCGAAACCTAAAGCGCATTCAACCAGAAGCTTAGCCACTTCCACAGCTTTTCAAGCTAGACTTCCATTAGACACTATTTGTGCAGCAGCCACTTGGGCCACTCCTCATACCTTTGTTTCTCATTACAAATTGGATTTGGCCTCCAGGGACAGAGCCAGTTTTGGCTCTACAGTTCTCAAGAGTCTGTTCCATTGAGCCACCCAGGATAGAGGTGCTAGGGATGCGGTCCCATCAAGCAAGAATGAAGGCAAGATTGACAACTTAACATTGAGAAGTTATGTACCTACCATAATGTTCCATGTTAGTTGTCTTCTCTCGCCTTCTTTCTTGCGACCCTCCCTCCTTCCCCCTGGCCTGGACAGACCTTTTCTCTCTACATGGAAGAATGCTTCTTAAGACCATACAGTTCTGGTCTTCCTAACCCATCCTTCAGTCTTTTTCTCTGCCTTCTTTCTTCCTTTTGGGAAGTTTTTTATGCTAGGTGTTATTGCCTATGGACAACAAACGAGATCTGGGTACTTACCGCCTTGCATCATGGGATATGGGGCTGCCTCGAGCTGGTAAAAGTGACTCTCGAGCTTAGCAAGTGCCGAGTCGGAGCAGAGGATCGGCTCCGAACCCATCAAGCAAGAAAGAAGGCGAGAGAAGACAACTAACATGGAACGTTATGGTAGGTACATAACTTCTCATTTACAAGCCCTGAACCTTAATTCAGGTTTGATGCTAATAGCATCATTTAACCCTGGAGGTTCAGCAGCATTTAATCTTAATTGCCATTTTGTTGAAGGGAAACAGTGAACTTTTCAAAGCAATAGGCCCAGAACCCTTTTTCACCTACAGGGTAGGTAGTAATTTGAAGAATATTTTGGAAAATAAACCTAATGTGAACAATAGGAAGAGAGGTACCCACAAATGTGGTTGTTGTGATTATTGTGATTATATCCATGAAAGTTTTACGATCACCCTTGGCCCTTATGATATTCCAGTCAATTTTGTATATGGTTCATGTGTTACCTCAGGTGTCGTATACCTTGCTTGTTGTAAATTCTGTTCTTGTTATTATATCGGTAAAACAGAAAGAAAATTAAATCGCAGGATATATGAACACTGTTACAGTATTAAAAGGAGGGATGAAAAAAACACATTATTTAAACACATTCAAGAGAATCCCCTTCACAGTTTCAAATTTGGTATTTTGGAAGTTGTACCAGTAGACTTTAGAGGTGGGGATTGGAAAAACAAACTTTTGAGGGCAGAAACAAAATGGCAATTAAGATTAAATGCTGCTAAACCTCCAGGGTTAAATGATGCTATTAGCATCAAACCTGAATTAAGGTTCAGGGCTTGTAAACTATGATTTACAACAACTTTTAGTTTCCTCATGCTTCATACTAGTTAGCTGCAGTAAAGTTACAGAGTTTTCTACTTGTTTTTTATTATTATTAATATTTTCATTACCTGATTACAAAAAGTTTGTACACCTATTTGTATTTATGTATTTGACACCTCACACCTTACAGTTCTTTTTACACTCAAGTTTCTATATGCAATTTTAATGACTGTTCTTTTAAAATTTAATTGTCAGGGTCATCTGACTCTACGAATGTATAAAATGGAAACTTTTAAAATATTTTATTGTTCTGATGAAGTCATTGTGACGAAAGCGCTTATCCTTTTTTGCTTAAGTGATTTTATTTCTAGTGTGTTTTCTAAATAAATTTTGTGTTCATCACTTTGGGGACTAGTTATTGGCAACGAAAGCTGCTTTTTTGTTCATGATTCTCGTGCTGCTTTTTTGGCACCATTTTCGTATTTCTTTAGTTGTCTTGGGTGCCTGCATTTGAGTTGGTGAATTCCAGGAAGCGCTGGGCCTGGGAGTTTGTACGTTAGTAATTTTCCCAGTTAATGGTAGGGTAATTGAAATTGTCCAATATCAGGGTGTTCGGTAGGACCTTCATGTTTTCCAGTGTCTCCAGAAAGGTGGAGTGGTGGTCCTGGATCATGGAGGGTGATCTGTAGCAGGCCACAATTTGCATTGCAGATTTGCCCAATGTTAGTTGCACATGGATGATCTCAGAGGTATCATGCTGCACCACTAACCTGGAGGTGTAGGTATCCTTGATGAATATGGATACACCCCCTCATTTTGTGTTTTGGTCCGTGTTCTGTGGCCAAAACGTGTGGTACGAGTTGTAGCCCGATAGTGCTGGGGTGCTCTCTCGAGCCTTGAACCAGGTTTCACTTACTGCACAAATGTCGATGTTCTCCATACCGAGGAGTGCTTCGAGCGCGTGCATTTTGAGATTTAAACTCCTGGCACCGAGTAGCATAACCCTCAGTTTTTTTTGTTAATTGTGCTGTGTACGGAGGTGGGTTTGACTTTTGAGCCTTGCCTAAAAAGGCACTATTTGGCCAGTATTCGAAAGCCTAGGGGTGATAGGTGCAAGCTGTCTCTTGCGAAGCAATGCGGCTTGTCAAGCAAGTCGTGCCAGGCTGACAGACACTGATCCACTTTGAATGACACCAGAAGTTTAGCCAGTTGTTGAAATTTATCATTTTTTTCTTTATACTGAGGTATCATTCTTGGTGAGGGCAGGATGCTATTCAGGGTCAGGGTCATACCAGCCTGGGCTACATGATCAGGGAGTTCTTCCATGTCTCTCTTGTCCAGGGAGGTACGTCTCAGGTCATTCACACCAACATGAACAATGACAGAGTCATATTTGTACTTGTTCTGGAGTGACCTGAGTGCTTGTGTTATGTGGCAGATTCTGGCTCCCGACAGGCAGCTAACAGTAACCTTCTGCTTGTCCAGCCTAGTGAGTGGGACGTCAGTGTGCCTTACTATAGAGTCCACTTGTAAGTCACCTATTACTAGTGTGTTAGGTATGTTATTTCGCCTTAAGGTCTGTGATTGTGCGGCACACTGATTTTGTGTTTTATGTGTTGCCTGGTTTGTGACGGGAGGTGCAGGTTGTTTGGGTGTCTGCTTTGGAGGTCTCTGATGCTTTTGCAGGTTTATTTAGAGCCTCCGAGTATGATTTTGTGTATTTATGTGTATTTTTTGTCAGTGCTGGTATAGTAGGTGTATGTGTGGCTGGGAGGTGTGGTGCAAGTGTTAACCTTCTCCTCTTGACTGTCTGTTCCAGTCTTGGGTGGAGACAGCTTAGCCTCCAGTTTGGCTGTATAATTGCATCTCTTGCATATGTTAGTGTTTTGTGGTAGGAGGAGAGGGTCGTCTGTGTACATGAGGCAGTTGTAACATTGCCTCAGGATACCCAGATTCACCAGCTGGACTGGAGAGTAGGCCTGAAATTGCCCTTTGGTCATGCCTGAATAGTAGGATGAGCTGCTTAGTCGCTTGGTTGGTGAGGGGTGAATAAAGAGCCTTGCCCTGCTGGGCAATCAAGTGTCAGGGTATATTAGGTCTGAGCAAGTTCTGGGCTGTTGGATGCTTTTTGAGTGCTTAGGTTGAGAGCTAGACTAGTTCAAGGGAAAAACTGAAGAGGAGACTTAATAGAGCCGGTAATAATTTAACCCTAGCTAACCGGCACTGCCCGGTGCACAAAACCGTGCTAACGTGGTTTTATAGCAGGGAAATGAAAGGGGTAGAAATTAGCCCAAAATGGCCAATAAACTACCAACTTCTGGGCTGGAACCACTCCTCCAGGGACAGATAGGCTGCTCAAAGCTCCCCTCTCTCACAGGTGAACAGAGAAACTTCCTTCTATCCAAGTAAAGTATGGGCAACTCAGAAACTTGTAACACAGCCCTGAATTCAGCACTAGCCTGAAAACTGGAATATTCTAGCTTAGAAAGGCGGGAAACAAGGGATTTTTTTTTTTGAAAAGATAAGGCAAAAACAGTAAAAAATACACTTAAACAGCTTTAAATGACTACAAATGATCAGAAAAGACTATCACACTTTGGTGTGTAGCCTACAACATTTAAATTATTTAAACAAAAAATTACTTTTTTAAAAAGTGCAGGCAGTCAAATAAGTACAATATGTGAAAAAAACAAGCTTTTGAATTACAATAAATGCTGGAAAATCAGCGTTTAGGCAGAAAACATTTACGTATAGCAAGAAAGTACAGAAAACTGATGCTTAATCACTCCAAAGTCTCTCTTCTAAGCTAGAAGGCTTGTATCAGTTTAAGGCTTTCTAGTGCTTCCCAGTAGGTTAGTTACAGGAAACATGGGAAACAAGTGCAGATGTGGTCTTTTAAACCAGACAGTTGAAACAGATGGACAAACTGTCCAAATTGTCAAACTACAATTTCTGGGCCAAGAACAACTCTTCTTGTGGCAGACAGGCTACCTAGTGCTTACCACTCCCACTGATAAGCTAGAAGGCTTTCCTCCAACACAGAAAGGCTTGTGGGGCTCATAAGCTTGCCAACAGTCTTGGATACAGCAACTCTGTATCTGGACTATTCTAGTTACAGGAATGGTGGGAAACCAGCACAAGTGTGGCTTTTAAACCAGAAAGTTGAAAGAGATAGAAAAAGAACTGCCCCAAACGGCCAATAGCTACAATTTCTGGGCCAGGAACCACTCCACTTGTGGTAGATAGGCTACCTAATGCTTACCATTCCCACTGATAAGCTAGAAGGCTTCCCTCCAACACAGAAAGGCTTGGGGGGCTCAGAAGCTTACTAACAGTCCTGAATACAGCAACTCTGTACCTGGACTACACTAGTTACAGGAAAGGCGGGGACCAAACGCAAACACGGGCTTTTAAACCAGAAAGTAGAAAGAGATGGAAAAACTGCCCAAACGGCCAATGAACTACAATTTCTGGGCCAAAACCCACTCTTCCCGTGGTAGATAGGCTTACCTAGTGCTTACCACTCCCACTGATAAAGCTAGAAGGCTTCCCTCCAACACAGAAAGGCTTGGAGGGCTCAGAAGCTTACCAACAGTCCTGGATACTGCAAGTCTGTATCTGGACTAGACCAGTTACAGGAAAGGCAGGAAACAAGCTTAGAATTTTTTTTTTTTCTTTACAGAAAAGCAGCTAAAACAGCAGTAAATGCAATTCAAATTACAGTGCAGGCTAGCACACTTGAGTGTGTAGCAATGTTACGGCAAATATAGTTTAAATAAATGCAATTAAATTAACAAATGTCTAAAAAAACAAGTGCAGAAGGCAGTAAATTAGAAGGCTACTAACAAGCAGTAATAAGTGCAGAGTAAGAGCGACTGAACAGATAGCATGCAGAACAGCAGCTAAGACAGTTACAGTAAGAGCAGCTGAATAATATATATATATATATATATATATATATATATATATATATATATATATATATATATATTTTTTTTTTTGAGTGAGGGAACAGAGCAGGATTAATAGGCTACAAGAGTTGTCCTTCCCAAATGCTCTCTTTGTGCACAGTAGGAGTGCCTGAAATCAGAATATGATCTCACTGCGCTCAGTTGAGTGAGCAAATGAGATGGGCCCAGAAGTATCCAAATACAAATTTACAAGAGGGGCGGGGAATTTCAAAGCCACCAACAAAACTGTAGAGAGACAGCCACAACTTTCAGTTGAGTTAATATTCTGTGAGAAACACAAATAAATAAATTAAATGTAGAACTATATAAAAAGAACAGATAAGTGTACTTAAATTCACTTATACGTCTAGTTGATTTCAGGTAGATCTTAGCCGGAGCAAAGCTCAGATACTAAGCAGAAATAACCCAAAATGTATGACTTATATAAGGCAGGACAGGATTTCAATGATGAGGTGAAACTACCCCCCTCTGCTATCAATGGCTACACAGAAATTCTAACAAGTACTCTGTAAGGGAGTCATAGTCTCTTATTGCCACCACCCTAAAACAATGTTACCAAAAGCAGGTGCAGCTGGGCAGCCCATAGCCACCCCTTTATTTTGCTTATGAAATTTCTTGTTGAACATAAAATAGTTGTTATCCAATAACACTTGTAATAATTCACAATAAAAATGAACTTAGGTGCTAGGAGTACTGGTGCATGTGGCAAGATATTTCCTAGTATAATCTGTTCCCTTATCACAGGGTATAGAAGTAACAGTGAACTAAAATCAACAGTAATCAATATTTTTCCTAGAATCAAAACTGTAAAATTCACCATTCATTTTATTTCAAATTTATTTAAAAACTCCCACGAATCTCTAATAAAAGATTTGAATTGTTGTCTAATGGGGTTAAATATAGCATCTAAAAAAGGGATAACCCTTTGGTCACATAATTAGGGGAGGTGACTGTAGGTCTAAAAGGGGGGGGGGGGTTCATGGGATCCTTGTGGATCTTTGTATACCTAAGCATCACACCTAAAACTGTATTGTACAATTCCAGATCAACAAACCCTTCCATTAAAATAGAAGGCTTAAAGTTGAGCAGGAGTCATAATGATTCAGCTTTCTAGTTTTTATACATAATTTTTCTACAAGCAATTCTTCGACATAATTTTTTCACACAGTGTGTGTGTGTGTGTGTGTGTGTGTGTGTGTGTGTGTGTGTGTGTGTGTGTGTGTGTGTGTGTGTATATATATATATATATATATATATATATATATTTATCTATTTATATAGATGTTTACAGGTGTTGTATCTTTTATAAGGATTGTTTTTGGTCCTTAAGAAATTGATTCATTAATTAAATGTTTATTTTTTTAATGTGATTGACAATCCAGTTCATTTAACTATATCAGTTTAACCAATGTATTTATTCTGAAGGTCATTTGTATGATGAAAGTGGCTATTAAATCATTACTATGCTAAATGAACTGTAGTTTTTCATCTCTATCCCTTGTATTTTTGGTGGGTTTTTTTGCTCTGATGTGCTACTTTCTTTATCCTTCCTCTTATAATCTCTCTTCTGTATTCCCATTTTCTAGATCTGCATACAGTGTTAAAAAAGCCATTCACATAACTCCATTTTGGTAGCATGTGTTTTATTTGTTTTTGAACCAGGTAGGATGCTGGACATGGTTCATAGGTAGATACTAGGCTATCGGCCCCGGGGCCTATACAAGCCCAGCCAAAAAGGTACTCTGGCTTTTGCCACCAAAGAAAATTATTTTCCTGTGCCACTGTCGAGCAGAGCCACAAGGGTGATCCCCAGGGTGAATTTCCTATTTCCTATCCAGTCATCAAGATTTTTCTTGAAGAGTGCTAATGAGGAGCTTTGTTTGATATAGATAGGTAGTGTGTTCCAGAGTATGGGAAGACTCTGGGACAGGAATCTATCCCTCCAGCATGTTCTGTTTATTGTGGTGACAAGGTTTAGGTCCCTACAGCGTGTAGCTCGGAGGGATTGGGATTTCTTTATGTGGAGCATGTCCAACAGCTCTGGGTTTGGACATAGCTTTGTATGTTAGGCAGTGATTGCCTCTGACTAGGCGATATGTGATGGAGTAAAGCTGGAGTTTTTTGAGACGGTCTGCGTAGGGCATCTGTTTGAGGCCAGTAATCCTGTTTGTGAGGTATTTCTGCGGCCTTTCCAGTTGTTGTAGATGTCTTGTGGGGTACATACCAAAAGGGGCGTTGTACTCTATAATGTGTCTAATGAGTGATGAGTAGAGAGGAGCAATGTCCTTGCTGCTATCCTGACTAATTCTCTGTTTTAGGTATTGTCCTATCTCTTTACTGCCGTCCTCCGCCAATTAATACTTTTTTCTTCTTGGGAAGTAATAACTGTCTTAATTTATTCTTAAAACTAGGCACTGAGATGAATGAAATTGTGTATGTATTGTAAGCTACCTCACATATCTTTATGAATGTGTGTCTTATCCTTTTAGGTATTAGTTTCATAAATAGTATTTTCTGTTTAGCTAATGCTGTCTGATTATTTTAACATAATTTAATTTATATTAATGTAGAAAATCCTTTATGTTGTGTTGCTCAAATAAGAATGAATTCTTTTTAACTAGCAAATACTCTGTTATTTTTAACATAATTTTCTTTAATAATTGTAACGTGAATTTTTTTATGTTACTTTTGGAGCTTTTCTCCCCAGGCCTCTGCTGAAAATGGCAATATATCCAGTTGGACTAGCCCGGTTAACAAATGTAAAATAAAATAAATAAAATAAAATAAAATAAATAAATGACCTCATTTTCCTGGATGAGAAACCTTTTGTGATGAGGTGTGTCACGTAGAAGGATTTCCCGACTACTGTGGCGATGTGATTATCAAAGGAGAGTCTACTGTCCACCTGTGTCCCAAGATCTCTTATCACACTTTTGGTGTTAAGTAGAATACTGCCTATGTGGTAGCTCATGGTTACAGAGTTTTTACCAAAAGGGATGACAATGCACTTTTTGGCATTGAGCTTGAGGCCATGGCTTTGACACCAGGCATCTGTCTCAGTGAGGCCCTTTTGTAGGATGTCCACATCGTTAGGAGTTTCAATTATGGCTCCTAGTTTGCAGTCATCTGCAAACTTTGTTAGCCAAAGACCTGTGTTAGCCTGTACTTCAGAGAAGTAGATACCAAATAGGAGA
The DNA here is from genome assembly GCF_019279795.1 of Protopterus annectens. Taxonomy (NCBI): domain Eukaryota; kingdom Metazoa; phylum Chordata; order Ceratodontiformes; family Protopteridae; genus Protopterus; species Protopterus annectens. The sequence goes on from NC_056728.1 coordinate 1,086,110,026, forward strand.
GGACCTAGGACTGAACCCTGTGATACTCCACTTGTCAGTGGTCTGAAGTTGGATTTAGAGTCTGCTACTTTCACAGTGTGAGTTCTGTCAGTGAGCCAGTTGGCAACCCATCTTGTGACACAGGGATTTATACCTAGTTTAGTGAGTTTGTCTATAATTCCAGAGTGGGGGATGGTGTTGAAAGCCTTGGCGACATCTAGATAGGCTGTGTGAACCACCTTACCCTCCTCTACGGCTTTGGTGACCGCTTCAAAGACGTCTATTAGGTTTAGGAGACATGATCTGCCTTTTACAAACCCGAACTGGGTAGGGTTCAGAGTTTGGAGATTACCAATGTCATTGTTTATAAGTTCCACGGTAATGCATAAGTGGCATCTACCAGTGTCCAGAATGTCATAGATAAACAGGAGTTAAATACTTCACACTGTCTGCCATGGACAATTGCAGTTTTGCTTTGTTTTGTATTTCCTCCTACCTCCAAACACATGGTAATGTAAAACTAGCAACTAGCTCCCTGGTGTCCAGAATGTCATACATGGGCACTGGGTAACTGCTTCACAGTGCCTGTTGCATTCAGTGCCTGCATGGCCTAAACCCCCACCCCCCCAGCCCACTGCCAGACAAATAGCAGTGTATAAGCATACACTTGCCCAATGTCCAAAATCGCACAAGCTGGCAGTTGGTTATTACTTCACAATGCCTGCTGGAGGCAGTAGTTGCGTGACCTAACAGCTCTATCAAATGCATTGCAATGCAGTAGCAACATGTATTTTCCTGTGATGAAAACACGGATAAGGGTGGAGTGGGCAAATGCTTCCTTTCTGTGTTGGTTGCAGCATCAACAACTATGAGGCCTGCCTGTGACCACCCCAAACACATGGCTATGTGTAAGCAACTGCATAAGCTGCACATATCTCCGAAGTGTCCAAGATTTCACAGACTGACAGTCTTTATTTACTACACAGTGCTTGCTGCAGAAAATGGCTGTGTAACCTAGAATTCCCACCAAAAATGAGTGGTAATGTATAAGCCACACACAGCTTCCCACTATCCAAAATGTCATACATTGGCCATGAGTAATTTCTTCAGTGTTTGCTGCTTCTCCAGCATCTGAAGGAGTGTTCTATAGCTGCAGTGCTTTTGTTATAAACTGTATATTTTGAAGTACCTTCTACAGATAAGTCTGTAGTTTATTCATAATTTTACATTAGTTAACTTTTCTGGCAGAATGACACTTCCTAATGGCTTTCTTCTACTTTAAAAACACTTTCATTTCTATCACCCTTTCCTGTTTCTGCTCAGACTGCTACTTTGTTTTCTTTTTCATTGTTATCTTCCATTAATGCGTGGTTTGTAGTGCTTGCGATTATTTTACTGTAGTCACTGTTTAAGGAAGCTAATCGTATATTGTGCAAGTTTTTTAGTTTCACACTGCAATCTTTGGCTTAGTTACAAAGACATAGTACTGGTAAAATGGAGATGGATAAGACCTCCCCCCAGGACAGACATGAATAGTGTGTCATTTGCATGGGGGTAGATCATCTTTTTGCTGATTGTTCATTTCACAAGAATTTCAGTTCTCACACCCTCCTTAAGAGGAAGTACAAACTAATTCTGAAGGGTCTCCTGACAAGTGAAAAGGATGATAAGAAAGAAGAAAGGAAGAAGGTAAGATTAAACAAGGTAGGGTTAAGCTTACTGACTTACTCTCCCCTTTAATAAGTCCAAAACCTCCTCCTGCACGAATGGCTGGTGCACGGCTTAAAAAACCAAACCAAAGTTAAAAAAGAAAAGCCAGCATTAAACTCTTGGAATCAGGCAATCTTCATTTAATGTCCAAATTCAAGACAGCAACATAACATAACCGTACACCAAAATGGTGGTGTATGGTTATGTTATGTTGCTGTCTTGAATTTGGACATTAAATGAAGATTGCCTGATTCCAAGAGTTTAGTGCTGGCTTTTCTTTTTTAACTTTACTCTCCCCTTTCACAGTTTCTTACCAGGTGTACCAAACCAATAACTAACTGAGGAGGAGTTTGGGAAACTTTTCCTCAGAGCAAAAGCTGTTTGGATATTTACAGTTGGGGCCATCCTTGGCTCTTTCCAGCAGATCTTTTCCATCAATAGAGAGCCCTTCTATGAACATAGACTGGAACAAGATAATGATGGCCTTGGTCAAGATACAGTTGGAATTTGGTGACATCCCAGTCCCCTCCATCGTTAGAAATTATCCTGCACCTCTTTTGCTGCTACATTATGCCTGATTCCACCTCTGGTAGTAGTTTTAGAGCCATTTGTGGATAATGACCCATTTCCATAGGCACCAACATTGGCTTTTCCCTTGGTCCTGACAACCTTGACACAAGTGACATTGGAACAGACTTAATTGCTGCTAGGAGCACTCAGTTTGTGTCCATTAATGTTGATGCACCATTTCAGAAACTGACCCTGATCCCCCTTGGGACTATTCACCATTTTGATGCAGTTGGTGTTTGTCCCCTGTCCCCAAGCCCATTTTGGTATTGGTCAAAGACCCAGTGCCAGTGGATGGTGCTGTCACTTAAATGTTGAGCTTATACTTGTGGATGGTGGAGCCAGCTCTATTATCACCAATGTTCTTGGTACCAGTTGCTGAGACAGGGGAAACTGGTTTCAATAAACCCCACTAAGTTTACTGCTTTGGAACTGCTATTCTTAACTAAGGCTCCACCCTGGACACTGCACAGCCAGAGCCTTGCATTTCCAGAAGGACCCAGCAATATAGAGCATTATCATCAGAAGCAGAAGGTTTGTGGAAGATTCCTTTCCCAAACAACTGGAATACTCCATCCTGAGCATTCCAAGGAAGCAAATATGCAAGAGGGGGCAGATAGACTCTCCATCAAAGTCTGTGACCCTAGAAATAGATCTTGATGAAGGGAAAGTTTCCCTAGTTCCCTATGGAAAGCCACAAATCTGGTAAGTTTCTTAATATGATGCGACAGAGGGGATCTATACTGATCCTGCACCCCCCCAGGAAGTAATCCTCTAAGAGGTTTTTTGGTTCTCTGTAGTAATGTTAATACTCTAATAAAGAGTTGAAGACATTTATTTTGGAGGGGAAGAAGCAAAAGTCAAGTCGGATAAGTTGATTGTCTCCATAGAAAAAGGTGGTTTAGGATTAGCTGATTTGAATGGATACTTTAGAGTTAAGCAGTTAAGGCTCATATACTTAACACAAGTAGAAGGTTAAGAACTACAGTTGAAAAAGATTACAGTGAAATGGGGCTAAGTTTGAGGAATAAGGAGAGTATGATTTTTGATGCAGATCCTTGCGGAGAATCTGTGCAACCTTAGAAATCTGGTCTCAGGCTAAAATGGTCTGTGTCAAGCAGAAATAAACCCACCTTGAGCTGCAGTATACCCCTGACCAAATAACTAGCATTTCCCCATAGTTTAGTAGTAAGGACATACAAACAATATCCTAAACAAAGTGAACTCTAACCAGTTATAGTCATCACTGCCCCCACAAGTCATTCCTGTTAAAGTCCTGGACCAGCACTTCCACACAAATTCTGTAGCCAGCCTGACTGAGATGATTATCTTGACAGTGTAGGAATTGTCTGAAGATCATCTACTACTCAAACAGCATAACCCATTGTGTCCGAGATGTACATGTATAATGTCCTTAGAGGCAAAAATCTCACAGTCATTAAATTCAGGCACCAAAATAATCAGTACACCACACAAAACCTCACCAAGGCCATCATAGTGCACATAATCCATCTTATACTGAGATTCTAAAAGTTAACATGCCTAGACCTGTAGGACCTCCAAAATACAAACCTGGCACAAAGCATCCTCAGCAAGTTAAGCCTACCACCTCACATAGCACAAGGAGTCCCAAAGTCACAGATGCTGAGTCTGTAAGGCAGGCACCTACCCAAACAAACATTCTAGTTATAGGTGACTCCATTGTAAGACACGCAGAAGCAGTTCTTACCAGGCTGAGTAAGGAAAAAGTAATAATTAGTTGCTTGACAGGGGTCAGGGTTCATCAGATTACACTTGTACTCAAGTTCTTGAACAACATGTACGTGTATGATTCTAGCACAGTACATTTTGGTGTCAGTGACTTGATATGTATCACCCTGGATTATATGAAGAGAGACATGATGGTCTCAAAATGTGTGCCCCAGGCAAGTATGAGTCTAGCATTGAGCAGCCTTCGACCTTCTCCATGGATGATGTCACAGTATGAGCAAAAAATAATTGACTACGTTTTTCTGTCATTCAAAGGTGGTCTAATATTTGTCAGCCTAGGAGGATATGACTGACAGAAGAAGCTGCCTTGCCAGGGATGACCTGCATCTGTTTCCTCTAGAGTTTTGATTATTGGGAGATATTGTCCACCCCCATGGTGCCTTTTTTTTTTTTTTTCTCTATAGGCAATACCAGCCTAATAAACCTACTAACGTAACAAAACAAGCAAAAGAAAATATGAAGGTGCTGTGGATCAGTGCTAGGAGCATAAACATACTCCAATCCCTCACCCTGGAGGGCATCGATATCTGTGTAGTGACTGAAACGTGGTTTAAAATGGCAGATAACACTCCAGCTGTCAAGAGCTATAATGTCTTCCACACATTTAGACCAGCTGCTGCACAGATGGAGGAGAAAATGTTGAACTGTCTGTCTTCATCCAGAAGAGACTTGCATTGAGGTTAGTAAAGCAAAGTCACAATATAGTAAAGTGAGCATGGTACACTAGAGCTTCTTTATGTCCAAATAACCAACAGTAAGGTCCCATACCATATACCTCTGTAACTCAAGAAAGCCACAATGCCTGTCTGCTGGAACTAGAATCATGCAGTATTAAACCCAATACCATTTCCACCATTTTCCTAGGCTGTCTAAACTATCCAGCTATAGACTGGGAAACATAGATCACCATTAGTGCATAAGAACAAAGATTCATAGACTTTTTCAGTACAAGTGCCTTTGAAAAATTAGAGTACGCACTGGAGGGGAAGAACATTTTGGATTTTGTCTGTACTAATATGGAGCATCTTGTGTCATCCCTTGCACATCTTTGTTACTTGTTTGTTCTGACCATAAACACATATCTTTTGAAATAAAATTGAAACCAAAGACTCCTTCCACCCAAGGTACCTTTAGAAATTTCTCTATGACCATCTACCTACTCATAAGAGAGACACTGGCAAGCTTTAAATCGCCACCAAACTCAGTTAACTCTGCTGAATACTCCAAAACAATGTACACAGCTGCACATATGCAGCTGTACCCTGTAGGAAAGAAAAGGTAAGAAATTGGATTTGGAGTCTATTACTTTCACAGTGTGGGTTCTGTCAGTGAGCCAGTTGGCAACCCATCTTGTGACATAGGGATTTATACCTAGTTTAGTGAGTTTATCTATAATTCCAGAGTGGGGGATAGTGTCAAAAGCCTTGGCGTGATCTAGATAGGCTGTGTGTAAAACCTTACCCTCATCTAAGGCTTTGGTGACCACTTCAAAGAAATCTATCAGGTTTAGGAGACTTGATCTGCCTTTTACAAACCTGAACTGGGTGGGGTCCAGAGTGTGGAGATTACCAGTGTCATTGTTTATAAGTTCCATGATGATACGTTCCATAGCCTTGCAAACCAGGCTTGTCAGGTTAATGGGGCGGTAGTTCCCTGGGTCTGTGGTGGCTCCCCCTTTGTGGAGTTGGATAACTGTCGCTGTGCGCCATTCAGTGGGCACAAAGCATGAGGTAATACTATGATTGAACATAGTACTTAGGTGGGCTGCAAGTTTGTTCTGTAGTTCGTGTAGAACGCAGCCTGGGATGTTGTCAGGTCCCATGGATGCTGTGTTCTTGGCTTTGGAGAGTGTGTTTTTTACCTGTGCAGCCGCGATTACAGTAACTTTGCATTCTTCCGGTATAGAGATGGGCCCTTTAGGGGGTGAGAGGGGGGTAAAGTTAGCACTGAACCTATCTTCCAGGATGTTAGCAATATCAGTTGGTTCTGTATATTTAGTGCCATTGTGCTGTAACTCAGAGCAGATCCGAGTGTTGCCATTGAGATTCTTGACATAGCTATAGAATGCTTTGTGGTAGTCTTTAGAATCAGAGGCAATTTTGTTTTCATTACTAGCTTTGGAGGATTTTATGAGGGATTTTAGCTTCTTACTGAGGCCGACCAGGGAGTTCCTCCAATCATGAGATTTTACTTTTTTTTACAGCAGTTTCTTTCTTCTGTTGTAGAGTTTGTTTATAGCAAGAGACCACCAGATTGGCTTCCTTTATTTGGAGGATAGAACCTTGGTTCTGTTAGGGATTGCATGATCCATGCACTCGTGTAAATGCATATAAAGTGCATTTGTGTAGGATTCAGCAGTCGTACCTCTATTGCCTGTCTGCATGGGTGCCGTGAAGTTTGCCACGTCTGCCTTAAGGAGCGTGAAGTTGGCTTTGGAGAAATATTTTACGGTGGTTTCCTAATGGGGGGTGGGGGCGGGATGTGGATGTCTAGGGTGATTAGCTTGTGGTCGGATCTGACCAATGAGGAATTGACCTCTGGTGTGGAACACTGGTTGCCTATGTTGGCAATGACCAGGTCTAGGATATTGTTGTTCCTGGTGGTTGGAATGTATTAATTCCAGAAAACGTTGAGCAAAAGAGTTGGTACATGAGTAGTTTTCCCCAGTTAATGGTGGGGTAGTTGAAATCACCCATTATTAGGGTGTTAGGTTGTACCCTAATATTTTCCAGTGTATCAAGAAATGAGGAGTGGGAATCCTGGGGCATAGTGGGGGATCTGTAGCAAGCTACAATTTGGATTGCGGTCTTGCCCAGAGTTAGTTGCACTTGGATAATCTCGGATGCATTATGCTGATCAACTAGCCTGGAGGTATCGATATCCTTAATGAATATGGACACGCCTCCGCCTTTAGTGTTTCAGTCCAGGTTAGGTAGCCGAAAGGTGTGGTATGAATTATAGCCTGGTAATGCAGGGGTGCTCTCTGGAGCCTTGAACCAGGTCTCTGTCACTGCACAGATGTTGATGTTCTCCATTTTAAGGAGTGCCTTGAGTGAGTGCATTTTGAGGTTTAGACTTCTAGCATTGAGTAGCATTACCCTCAGATTTTGTTTGCTTGTACCTTTTATGGTGGTGAATTTGTCATTTGAACCTTGCCTAAAAAAGGCACTACAGGGGTGGCAAGAGCCTTAGCCAGTATCCGGAATCCCAAGGGTGACAGTTGCAGGCCATCTCTGCCAAAGTATCATGGTCTGTCGATCATGTCATTCCAGGAGGACAGATACTGGATCCCCTTAGAATTACACCAGAAGCTTAGCCAATTTTTGAAGTCAATCATTTTGTCCTTGTACTGTGGTATCATTCTGGGTGATGGCAGGATGCTACTCAGGGCTAGGGTCATACGTGCCTGGGCTACAAGATCAGACAGCTCCTCCATGTATCTTTCATGTAGTCCAGGGAGGTACGTCTCAGGTCATTCACGCCAACATGGACAATGACAGTGTCATATTTGTACTTGTGGAGTGACCTGAGTGCGTGCGTTATGTGGCGGATCCTGGCACCCGACAGGCAGCTGACAGTAACTTTCTCCTTGTTTAGCCTGGTGAGTGGAACATCAGTGTGCCTGACTATAGAGTCACCTATGGCTAGAGTGTTGGGTATATTGTTATGCCTTATGGGCTGTGGTTGAGTGGCACACTGAGTTTGTGGGCTATGTGTCATTTGGGTTGTGTTTGGGGGTGGAGGTTGCTTGCGTTTCTGCTTTGGAGGTCCCTGTTGCTTGGGCACATTTTTATTAAGAGCCTCTGTGAATGTAGGTGTGTGTTTTGTGTTTCTGTGTGTGTGTTTTGGTGGTGTAGGTTTTGAGGGACTTTGTGATGAGTGTGGTGCAAGTGTTTACCTTCTCTTCTTGACTGTCTAGTCCAGTCTTGGGTGAAGAGAGCTTTGGTTCCAGTCTGTCTATATAAGTGCATCTCTCACAGGTTGTAGTGTTGGGTGGTAGGAGGAGAGGCTTGTCTGTATAAATGAGGCAATTGCTGCATTTCCCCAAGATGCCCAGATTCATCAGGTAGACACAAGAAAACATCGGGAGCTGACCCTTAGACATGCCTGGATAGGTGAGTATTTAAGTACTAAAAACTGCTTTCCTCTAGACAAGTGAGTATGTGTGCCTATGTCTTAAATGATAATATAATAAAGATGTTTTAAAAACATAGTAGAAAAAAAGTGTACTACTCTACAAAACTCCTATGCTAAGAATCAGAAAAAATTATAAACAAATGTTAAAGAAATCTGTACAGACCCACTTTTGAGTAATGATTTGTTAGGAACTAATATAGATGCAGGGATTTTCCCAATGGATGCTGCCCTAAAGATCCACAAAACCAAGGATTTCACAGTCTTCCTTTTGGAAATCGGCAGCAGAATCCCTGAAGTCTTGTCTGGATGTCTTCTGCATGCATTTTGGAGTTGTATATCAATGCTTGCAAATGCTTGGATGATCATTATGCAAAACAAATGTATCAGGGAAGATTATATTCAGAGGTTACTCTATACCATTTTTGGAATTCCCATGGCCACCCACTCATCCTCTACCAGATGTCCCACCTTGACAAAGGATGCAGCAGTACAAGAGGTCATAAGCCTCTTACAAAAAGAACATTTTATAATGCCTCAACATACCATACTGGATTCAGGTTTTACTCCACTTTCTTCTTGGTTCTGAAGAAGATAGAAGACCTCAAGCCAATACTGAATGATAGTCACCTAACTTGTATATACAAAAAACAACAAACAACATTCTGGATGATCATGGTTTAGTTAGTCCTTCCATGCATACAGGAGAGAGATTAAAAGTGCTCTTTGGATTTCCAAGTCACCTATGTAGACATAAAGATGGCAAAGGCATCCATGAGTCCCTTCACTTTTGGTTTGGAGCTGGTCCTTACTAGTTCAGAGCTCTTCCTTTTTGTCTCACCACAATCTTTAGGGTGTCTGCCTCATACATAGCATAGCAATGGTAGCAGCCTAGCTAAAATGATGGAGAGAAGAGTCTTCCCATACCTGGAAAACTAGTTCACAGTTACTACTTCAAGGAAATCTCTCATAAGAGCAATGGACTAATTTACTCAAGTTAAGCCTGTCATTGGGAATCTCAGTCAAGACCACAAACTCATAGCTGAAAGTACCTCAGGCTGGTATTTGGACACCAGATTGAAGTTAGCTAGCCTCCCAACAAACAGAATTCTTCCAAACCAAACTTCAGACAGACAGAAATAGATACATTCCACAACACTTGTTTTATGAGCACAAGGCCTAACGGCATCAACTATGTTCATGTTACCTTTTGCCAGATAACAACATAAGAGCCTTACACTGGACATTGATATTAGGGTCCTAGTTGCATGACTCAATGATTCAGCCTTTATGAATTTCAAAAGCTTGTCGCAACCATCTGAAGTGGTGACTACATCTTCCAAGCCTGACAACAGGATGCTTTTTCCTTACCTTCCTCTACTCCCAAGAGTTATAGTCAACATGAATAGGTTTGCCTTAGGTTGTTGGGTATTATTTGTGGCAGACTGCCCAAAGGATGTGAACTCAACAAGAGACCTATTTGCACATAAATATCTTGAAAATGAGGGTGGTCTTAGCATCCGTTCAGGGTCTTCTTCCCTTTGATGCAGTTGCTATACACTCTGACAAAATGGACGTGGTGCGTTAAATCGACAAACAATGAGGAGACAGATCCTACACCCTCTTTGGGATGCAGTGAGGATATGGGGATGAGCTATCAATATGAGCTGCTTTTGACTGCAACACACATCCCGGGACAAGCAAACTTTCTAGCAGACAGAGTGAGCAGATGTCTTCTGATTCCTCTCTAGTGGTCTGTAAACATGACGACAGAGAGAATGCTTTTCTGTCACTAAGGGAAACCTTGTGCCAGTTTCTTCATGTTACTTTACAACACCAAATGCAACAACTTCTTTTCTTTAATCATGTCAGTTGAGCATAAGCCCATAGTCATCAATTGCATTAGTATAATGCAATGTAAGCAAATGGAGATTTTCTTCCTGGGCCTCCTCTGAAAATGGGTATTACCCAGTAGGCCTTTCCCAGTAAACAAAGACAAATAAATAGTCAAGAAAGCCAAACTGTGCAAAGCTAAAGTCATCATCATTGCCCCCATTTTGGAGCCTTCATGTCTGATTCCCTTTTTTACAGTCTTGTCTTATAAGGAAACCCCTCCTTCTGGACCTTCATCCAGGGCTTCTGTCCCATCTGTCCTGCAAGCCTCACACAGTCAGATGCTCACAATGACCACATAATTTCTCCAATTTCAGTAGTAGCCAGGGACCAAGCATACCCAAAAAGGGTGGTCTAAATCCTTACAGCCGCACAGAGGTCATTTAGCAGAAAACAGTGCAAGGAGGAATGTCACAAATTCTCCTTGTAGGCTACATGAAATGAACTGCACACCTTTAAATCTCTGACCCCTGCACTTCTCTTCTTGATTGAGATTTTTAACAAAGGTAGCAATTTTTCAAGCTACTTCAATCACATATTTCTGGCATCTCAAAGAGTTTGTAAGGCCTTCTTGAAGAGAGCTTTCTAAATGAGGCCTCCTTACAAAGATCCATCTTCTTCATGGAATCTTAATTTTTTATTTGAAAAACTATCCAGCACACCCTTTAAACCAGCTGCAAAAGCATACCTTAAATATCTTACCTGGAAGAATGTTTTTGATCACCATGACTTCAGACAGGAAAGTCTGACTTGCATGTTTTGTCTTGCATGCTTCCTTACATCATCACTCATGAAGGCATATCTGTCATTAAAAGTAACCCGGCCTTCATACCACATCTGATACCATCATCAGTAAGACTATAAATCTTCCAGTTTGCTTCCCCACTATTCTAACAGATGAAAATCTGAATCCACTGTGTAGCTGTCCATAGATATTTAAGGCTTTACTTGAATTACACTAGGACATTACAAAAAAAAAAAAAATATTTATATAATTTCCAAAGAATAAGCTGAGGCAGAAGGTGACAGAAGTCGCATTGTGCATGGAGATGACTGAATGTTTTGCCAATTTTATCTTGGCCAAAAAAAAAATATATCTTCCAGACAAGCTTAGAGCTCATTCTAACAGATCACTGGCTACTACTACAGCTTATTTTATTTATTTATTTTACATTTGTTGACCGGGAAAATCCGACTGGATAAATGTCGATTTTCTGAGGAGGCCCGGGGAGAAAAGCTGCAGAGTTTATAAATATACAAAGGCATTTAAAGGCAAGTAAACACATACAGCGTTATTTCACACATACAGAGACAAAGTACAACACGTGACATTTTAGAAGTACATAGAGAGAAAAAAATATGTTGGCTGCACATTTTAGAGGTACTTAGAGAAAAAATAATTAGCTGCAGATTGTAGTAGCAGGGCACCACAGTTGTATGCCCAGTAATTTCTACTTGAATTATTGACAGTATGTATAATTCACCTATAGAGTTTCTAAGAGTATAGTAGAAGTGCTCGTAGGTGAGTTTTGTGTATTAAGAATACTAGTACATGCAGTAAATTATTATGTGGAGGTTGATAAAGTCCTGAAGGAAAAGTAGGTGTAGAGGGTCAACCTGGGGGAAGGCATGGGCACTGCCTATTGATAAGTAGGTGTTCCTTTATTAGTTGTTTAAACTTAATGACAGAATTTGCTGAGGTAATATCAGGGGGCAGTGAGTTCCAGATTCTGCCTATGTAGTTAGGAAATAGGGAGTCTCCTGCTGAGTTGTTGGTTCTGGTGATCTTGATTAAGGTCCTGTCACTTGAGCGTAGTTGTCTTGGATTTTCTTGTATTTTAAATAAATTAGACAGTGTTGGTATTTTGTCTGGATGTAGTAGGAGTTTTTTAGCAAAAACTAGTTGGTGGAATGTAATGAGATTTTGAAGTTCAAGCCAATTTAGTTGGTATAGTGAGTGACAATGATGGGAACGGTAGGGAGCATTTGTGGCAAATCTGGCAATTTGATTGTAACTTGTGTCTAGTTTTGTAATTTCTGTTTTGGATAGGTTGGTGAAGATGGGGTAGCATATAGAAGTGTTGTTAGTAGCAGAGTTTGAGCCATGGTAATTTTAGTCTGCTGATTTAAGTATGTTTTATTGTTGTATAGACTGCCTAGTTTTCTGTGTATGTTTTTGATGGTTTGATTTATGTGCAGGTCAAACTTCAGTTTGTTGTCAATTGTAACACCCAGTAGTTTTGTGTGGGAGTCTGAGGAGATAATGGTACCATCACTGGACATAATACTGAAAGAATCTGTCTAAATTGGATTTATTTGGTTTGAAAATTAGTAATTTGATCTTTTTTGGGTTCAGTAACAAGTTTTTACTGAGAAACCAAGCTTCAGTGGTTTTGAAGACTTGTTGGGTAGTGGAAAGGAGTGTGAGGGGGTTGGTGGCTGAGCAGACTAGTGTTGAGTCATCAGCATATTGTATGACAGTTGCATCTTGGGTGATCTTATTCAGATCGTTGATAAATATGGAAAATAATAGAGGTCCTACAATTGATCCTTGTGGGTCTCCAGTTGTGATAGGGAGCAGTGTGGATAGTTTGTTATCCCACCTGACTGCTTGCTGTCTACCTATTAGGTAATTTTGAAACCAGGCTAGTGAGTCAGTGGGCTAGTCCAAGGTCAAAGAGGGACTCGAAGTTTGAGATGGTTGACCATGTCAAAGGCTTTTGATAGGTCTAAAAAAATAGCTTATGTTAGATTGCCTAGATTCCGGTTCTACTTGATTAGGTTGGTGAAAGAGTGGATGGCGGCAGTTGTGCTCTGGGCTGATCTAAATCCGTGTTGGGTAGGAGTGAGAAGTTGTTTTTTTAGTAGGTATTGCGTAAGTTGCGTAAGTTGCTGGTGAATGCATTTTTCTAATATTTTGGCAAGTGGGGATAATATGGCAATAGGGCGATAGTTAGTAAAGTCTGTACAGGTCCCACCCCCGTGTAGTAGGGTGACATATGCTATTTTCCAGATTGTTGGAATTTTGCTTTCAATTATTGATCTGTTCAGGAGAATTGATATTGGATAGGCCATCTCAGCAGCTATTTGAAGGTATTCGGCTGGAATGTTGTCGGCAGCTAGGCTAGTTGGTTTGAGTTTACTTAGTAGTCTTTTTATATAATCTGTGGGGATAGGTTTGAATTGGAAGGTGGTGTCGATATTGGTAGCAGGTTTGGGGTTGCTAGTAGTAGGTGTTGTGGGTTGTTGAACCAGTTTTGAAATGGTTTGTATGAAAAATCTATTAAAGGCTTCTGGAATTTTAGTGCTATCCTTTACAGTGGCTGGTGTTGGGGTACTTGGTCTGTCGGGGTGAAGTAATGTATTTAGTCCTGCCCAGAGTTTTTGAGGGTTGTTTTGGTGTCTGTTTTGCAAATTGAGAAAATAGTTCATTTTGTCTACTAGAATTTGTTTTTTTGTTTCGTTTGAGTTTTTGGAATTCTTGTTTGGTGGCTATAGTTTTATTGGCTCTCCATTGATGCCAGGCTCTGTTTCTTTGGGCTATCATGGTTCTAGTGGTACTTGTGATCCAGGGGGCTATTTTAATTTTTTGTTTGCTTGTGTGAGGAGGGGCATGAGTGTTTAAGATGTTTAGGAAGGTAATTTTAAATAGCTCAACTGCTTTGTCTAGTGGGAGAGTCTTTAGATGATTCCAATTTTGGTATTGTAGTTCAAGTTTGAATTTTGTTATGTCAAAGTTTCTTTTGTTTCAAATGGTCCGGGTTGGTGTGGGATCTGAGTTTTAGTGGGAAAGTTGGCTGGTGGTCAGTGAGGTTGTCTGGTAGGATACCTGCTTGATAGAATGTATTGGCATTGTTTATTAGGGTCCAGTCAAGAGGCTTTCTTTGCTTTTATTATTACTTAGCCTTGTATTGGAGTTGATGATCTGTAAGTTACATCTGTGGTGCTCTAATATGGTCTTCATTGCAGTTTTTCTGAAGATACTTTAAGCTGGATGTGATCAGAGGATTAAGAGATTCCTTCAAGGCCACCACTTTCAATAGAATTCTTTCATCTCCGTATTTCACTTCCAGCAACTATACCCCACATCTAGGAATGTTCTACTTAATTTTGCCAGGATGTAGAAATACCTGTGCAAGCATTTGTCTGCAAATATTTTACATTTTCTCACATTGGATGAATATCTTGTGTGCTATGTCACCTCTTCCCAGTAATCCTCATTGATGTTTTCCTGAATTTCTGTTTCCCATCTTTCCCTCATTTTCCTGTTTCTTTATCTCTCATTTTTGTTTTGTCCTAGCACCGTATTAATCATTCTTTTGTTTGTTTCTTCTCCCCACCCCCACATTGTGGTTATCTCCTCCACAAATTTAACCCACAGGCCCATTTAATTCCCTTTCCCTTTTTTAATTCTTCCTTAATTGTGCTTTTAATCCTTGGTAGTATTCTTACTCCATATCTTTAGGTAGATTAAACTCTTCTCACAGTTCCTCCAACAATTTTATATTGTCCTCTGTCAGGATCTGATCCCAGTATTTTGCCCTTGTTTCCTTTTGTATCTCTGTACCATTGATCTTTCTTCTGTATCCTCCCACAATTACCTCATCTCATCCTTGTGAAATAATCTTTTTTCAACTCTTCTCATTCACTCAATCATTGCTATCTCTGCTTGTTCTCTTTTGGATTCCAGTACAACTTCCCATATATCTTCACTCCTTATGAGTTCTTTTATTTCCCAGATTGTCTTTCTCCTGTCTGACTGATATTGACTGATATTGGGTATCCATGACCCTTGGCATATTAGCTGTTTGGCATGCATTTAAATATTCTTTTACCTCTGGGATCACCACATCCCCTTCTCCTTAGGTAGCATCATAAAATCTCAGACAACTCTGTCTCTTTCTCCTTCCCAAATAAAGTCCCTTAATACACTTCTTGCCTTCCTGTAGAACTCTTGTTTGGGTTTATCTAGAATATCTACCTGAAGTGTAGTACCTGTGCTAATATGTATAACTTGAAACTTCTGATCTGACTCTAATTTAATTTGCTTCTGTTTCTCTACTTGCTGTTTAATTTTGCTTAGAGCCCTCTTATATGTGACCTGTAATGTTCCTTCTGCTGTCCTTTTCAACCAGATTCCCAAATATTTCTTTTCTGTATCTCTTTTAATACCCCTTTCTATATTTCTTCCAACTTCATATTTAAAATGAACACCTATGTTTTCACCTAATTTATCTTGTATCTAGGCTTTTTCCCCCAAATATTTCTGTACAGCCCATAGGTTTTAAATGTCTAGCTCTCTCTAGGCCTCTGAAAACAACAAATGTATTGTCAGCATTAAGAATACTTTCCTCTGCCTATCTTCCCATTTATATCCTTGTGTTGGGGCATTTCTTATCTGTATTGCTAGTATTTCCAGGTATGTTCTGATGATAATGGTGAGAGGGGTGGCCTGCCTCATCCATCATTTCAGTCAGATTCTTTTGATCGCCTAGCTTTGACTTCTTTATAGATCCTTTCAAACATTGTTACCCAGTTTTACCAAATTAATAGAAATAAATCACTCCATCTTGCCCTGTCAAATGCCTCTTCTGCATCCACTGAGAGAATTGATAATTTATTATTCCAGTCTCACTCATCATTTATTATCATTTGTGTTTTCATTAAATTATCCGACTCTTCTCTGAGCAAACCTCATGTGGTCTTCATTTATTATTCCTAGTGCTACCATTGCCAACTTCCCAGCCATTATGATATAATTATAATAATTATAATGTGTTATTATATAATTAGTATAATTATAACATATAATTATAATATATTATAATTATAATTATAATATAATTATATTGGCCATTATATTACAATACCAGTTATCTCGCAACCTTACTTTTCCCTCCCAACATGGTTTCAGACCAAAACACAGCACCAGCACAGCCCTAATTAATTTCTCGAATACCATCAACCAACTGAGAAATTCAAACCAGCAAGTAGCATCAATCTACTTAGACATGTCAAAAGCATTCAACACTGTCTCCCATCAGAAACTCCTTAATATTCTTGCCTCACTAAACCTATCAAAGACTTCCCTCTCCTGGTAACTAAGCTAACTTTCTGACAGACAACAGGCAGTATGATGGACATCTGAACTCTCACCACTTCTGCATGTCTCTGTTGGAGTCCCCCAAGGGTCCATACTAGGACCCCTTCTTTTCACCATCATCTCTAATGATCTAGCCTCATCCACAACACATGCTAAAGTAGTTCAGTATGCAGACAATTCAACATTAATATGCTCAGCTGATACCTTACCAGATCTCCAAATAGTAGCCCAACAAGTTTTTAATGATACAGAAACATATCTGAGTAAATCACAACTAATCCTCAACCCCAAAAAGACATAGTTAATGCTATTTGATAGTAGGAAACAATCACCGACCACCCCTCCTTTCACCATTCTCTCCGCAAACAACACAGTCATCCAACCATTTGAGCATACAAAACTCCTTGGCATGACAATTGAGAACAAACTCAGATCTGACCAACACATAGCCACCACAATTAAGATAGTTCACATCAGACTTGGCTCACTGTACAGAAGCAAGCCATTCCTCACTGACGATACCAGACTAGCCATATCCAGAACCTTTCTCCTTTCTACACTCCTGTATGCTTTCCTCCTATTTACCAACTTAAAAAAAATAGACTTAACCAAATTGGAAACTTTGTACAACAAACTCGCCCATTTCACAGCCAGCCTTTCCCACCAAACTCGCCATTGTATTGCGCTACATAAATTAAATTGGCTCGAGCTACCTAAGCTTCTGCATCTCTGCCAACTTAAATTCACACATGATATCATCTTTCATCCTGACAGTTGGAACTTGTTCCCTACTCATGCCTACGAAGTCTAAGATCTGCAGACAGAAACTTTCTCACAGTAAACAAAGCTAACAACACTTAATGTAAAGCCCTATTCTCAAATCAAATAGCCAAATTATGGAACTCTCTACCCCACACCTTCCAAAACACACCTGAATCTACCAGTTTCAAACAACTACTATGTGAACATCTATACAAAACCTGACTGACAAGATATCTATAACTCTCTCAACATACTGTCCACTCCTTACCTCATTTTTTTCCTCTCCTCAGTGTTTATTGCTACTCCAAAAACATATATAAAGGAAATCTCATTTGGTCATAACTGTTATTTGATATGTACACACTATACCTTTATTTTTTTCCTCACAGTGATCTTCACTGAAATGCTTGTGTTTTTCTTTTTGAAACTGTATCTACTAGAAAACTGTATTGAATACTACTTTGTATAAACTAACTAGATGATGTGTATTCTGCATCTTACTGTATGTATACTATTGTACTATCTAATTATTGTATATTGCTTATATTTCTGTGGAGCTTTTCTCCCTGGGCCTCCACTGAAAATGGGCTTCTGGCCCAGTCAGACTTTATGGGTAAACAAATGCAATTAAATAAATAAATAAATATAAATAAATTATTGCTATGAAACATTTATAATCTTAGTTTAGTATGGATATTGGTCTGTAGTAGTAGGGAGGTAGCAGATCATTACCCTCCTAATTACTGCTATGACCACCTCTTTCCATGACCAAAGAGGGCATTCGCTTTTGAAGATTTTATTGAAGAATTTGTACCATATCCTCATCACCTTCTGTTTTGCTAATTCCCATAGTTCCTGTGGCATTCCATCAGTCCCCAGTTTTTTCCACCCTCCCCAGTATTTTTCTTATTTCTTCCCTAGTCGCTTCCTATATCAGCTTCTTTTTACTCTATTCTTTTTCTGGATATTGCATTCCATCATCTCTAATCTCTTTCTGATCTTCGCGATTGTCTACATCTTCTACTTCCTTATAAAGATTCTGATAATGCTTCCTAAATTCTTCTAATATCTAAGATGGAGTATTTCTTTCCTCCCTTGCTTCTGTATGTCTTATGGGTAAACTACTCATGCCTTCTTTCTATCTATATATATATATATATATATATATATATATATATATATATATATGTGTGTGTGTGTGTGTGTGTGTCTCAGCCTGACTGCCAGTGTTCTGAATGACTGTGGTGTATTAGCAAAATACAAGTTGTCTAGCCCTGTTCTATTCTTCAATATTTTTCATCTTTCCAATTTTGTACTAGCTTCTTGAGTTCCTTCTGTCTTTCTGCTTTTGTCTCACATAATCTAACTTTCTTGTTTTTCACATCTCCAAGTTCATTTTTCATCACATCCAGATTGTCCCTCCTAGATTTTTTTCATTCATTCTACCTAGAATTTTGACTCTAAACTCTTTCTTCAGATCTCACTCCTCTGAGCTTCATTCTTTCCTTCCTTTACTTCTCCCAGTCTTTCCTGCAATACATTAGTTACCCACTTAACTTCCTCTTGTTGAGCCTAGCCAGTATCTTGTAAATCTCTGGTGCTTTGGTAAAACTTTTTGTCTTGGAAATCTAACGTTAACCATCAGTAATACATGGTCTGATATTGTAATTGGGTCACATCTAATTTCCTTGGCTGTCTGTTTATATTCTGCACTAGTATAACCCAGTCAATCCTTTATTGTGTCTTGTTTCTTTTTAAATAAAAGGTATCCTTCTGGATGATCTTTCTCTGCCAATAACCATATATCTACCCAGCCTAAGTTTATTACAGATTTTCTAAAATATATTTACCCTCATTCAGTGCTCGTATTCTTCTTGTCCCTTTTCCACATCTCTTTTTCTAATTACTACATTCCAGTTTCCCATCACTATAAACATCCCTTCCTGAAAATGTATAAGTCTGGTTAATAATTTGGTAGCCATTTGGAATGTCAGGACCTGCTAGATTGATTCATAAAATATGGAGACTGAATGACCAAAAAAACAAACTTACATTTACAAAGTTCAAGATAGCATTTCTCAGAATATTCCTTATTCTTCGATATATGGTGATCTGTTAGTTGGTATATACAAGTTTGGGGGGGCTGCCTCCTGACCCACCTCACACCACATACACATCGGGGGTGCAGGAATGGTTTGCCTCCCATGAAAAAAGAAGTTTAAAGGAGAAGAGCAATTTTGAGATTCACTCTTCTATGTTTTTCGAGTGCCGACATTTCAACAGGGAGCCTAATAATTCTCATATTGTCTTTTATTGTTTAGCAGAGGGAGGTATATTGACACTACTGTGATTTTTCCCTTCCTAATTAGCTTTTAATACATGCAGCATCCCATTAGTGACGTGTAATCCTAGCTCTACCGGAAATGGTAAACCCTTCTGTAACATGACTACAATTCCTCTGTTCTTATATTTTTCCAAGATGATCCTGTCTCCACTGCATAACCCTGCCTGTTCATATATTTGAGATTGCCTCATCTTAAATGTCTTCCCTAACAAGGCTACTACCTGATACTCATCCCTTTTCAGCATTCTTAATATTCTGTCCCTCTCTACTATATCCGGTATTCCATTTACACACCAAGTTGCTACTTTTATACTAATCCTCATTACTTGTTTTCTTGGTGCTCCTGCCTTATTTTGCATTTTTTCCTACCTAGTCCCCTTTTTTATCGTAGCCTTGTATGCCATCTACTTTTCTTCTCTTTACTCTTTATCTTACTGCCCTTTTCTTTACTTGCCTGTCTTTTATTCCATATTTCTCTTTTGCTGCTACACATCCAAATAAATTCTCTGATGATTAAGAATCTCCTAGCCACTGTTTTTCCAAGAATTCCACCTTTACTATTTCCCCAATAGGTTGAACTATTTACATATTAACTGTCGTCTTTACTTCCTAAATCTGAGTCCAATAGATCGTTTTATTTGTGGTCCTATCTTGCCTTATCCTGCTATTGTATAGTAGTTGCTTCATTTCACAGAGGATGGAAACATGCAACCCCTCCATCCTAAATTCCTAACTACTGTATTACCTTGTCTCATCCTCGTACTCATGTCCCTTTTTTTTCATATTTATACCCGGTGGTTTTGTTCCTCCTCCTCCACCTTTCCCTTTACTTAGATCCTCTGTTCCTGAGCTTCCTCTGGTTAAGCTACATCTTCCTTCTCAACCTTAAACTTCACTACAGCAGTTTTATTCCTGTGCAGTTCATGTTGACTTTCTCAAAGAATATGTATATTGTGACATCATCTGGTAACAGATTACTGCCTCCTTGGTACTTCATATTAAATGATAATTAACATGGAAATCCCCGCTATCAATCCCTTGTTCACATTTCTAGACTTCATGCTAATAATGTTTTCCCTATACCTATATTATTATTATTATTATCAGTGTGTGTATGTAGCAGTCCCCTCTTTAAACTACTTAGGAATCTGACACAAGCTATCCATGTGTAGTTTGCAATTCCATTTACATTCTTAAAGTGAAAGTACATTTTATTTATTTATTTATTTATTTATTTATTTGCAGTTGGTTTACCAGGATAGTCCATTGGGCCAATATGAACCCGTTTTCAATGGAGTCCTGGGGAGAAAAGCTCCAGTAACAAGTTACACTAGGTTATACATTAAAAATTATGAAGTTTACAGTAAACAAGTTACACTAGGTTATACATATATATATAGATTACAAAGTTTACAAGTGAACAACAAGTGAGTATAGTTCTAGAAACCAGGTTAAAATAGGCTTTTGGTTAAGATATAAAAATTTACAAGTGATACAATTTAGTGTGAGACAAGAGTTCTAGTATCAGATTACAAATGGTTTTTAGTTTATGTAAAATTATTTCAACTGTCTAATATAGATTTAATGGTGTTATTAGTTTTTATGAAGTTCAAAAAAAAAAAAAAAAGCATATAAAGGTACAATTTAGAGAGGGTGCAAAGTTAGTACAAGCTTGAGAGAGATGTTAGTACATTGTTTTGCCATATGGAGACAAAGCTGTTAGGCACTTCATTCTGCTACACTTCCTTTCCTTAAGTGTGGCAGAGTGAAGTTCTAATAACTTTTAAAAGATGTTTTACCTTTTACTGTTGTTTTTACCAGCTGGCACAGTCCACTACTAGTACATAACTTGGGACCCAATCTTAACAACACTTGGGCTGCTTAGCAAACTTTTGGTAAGCGTCCCTAAATGCTGTTAAGATTGAGTCTTGTGCTTGGAAGTGCTTAACAAGTTTATCTTTTCTCTGATTTTGGCATATGATCACAGTACTCCATGCACTAAATATGTATTGTTGCTGGTTACTATCTGAGAGTACTGATGTGACATCCCTTACCCAGTAGGTTACTGGGAACTTAGCCAATGATTATGTTTATGCAGAAGGTATAATTTAATAATGTTGAGTGTTTTGTTTAGTTTAGTTTACTTGACTTTGTTTTATGGCTCTTTATGTAAATTTTTTCAATCATTTGCTTTTAGTTTTGAGCTTGTACTCTATTTCCTGTTCCTGTTTTCAGTCTTATGATCATTTTTATGTATATTCCTTTTTTTTTCCACGAATGCATAGATGGGCAGTTGTGTCATTTGCTCTTTTTTAATCTTTGTGTTCTTTGTTGATTTGTTTTGTACTTGAATTTGGCTTCCTTACTGTTCTGTATTTTGCAAAATATGTACATTATTTTTCTGTGACCTGAAAATCTTTTGTTTTCATAACTGCTTGGTAAAACAGTCTTCTGCATGCTGATGCCATTTGTAGGTTTAGATAAATGTGCATAAGTGCCTTCTAGTGTTGTTTATTTTAGCAATAACTGATGAGTGGGTGTAGTATATTGAAGAATTACCCGTTGTGATTACAAAAAGGCAACCTTGGGTAAATCTTCAATATACCCACACCCAGGAGTCTGTTATTGCTATTATACTATGACAATATTTAAGAAAGAAATTACTCAACTTTTCTTAAATAATGCCTTTGTATAACAGTGCCATGGTGTTCTTCCATGTTATTTTTGCATAATTCCCCTTTGTTGGAGTAATGCGCATGTGTATGGGACTTGTGTTCCCATGCTTACACAGTACATCGGTGGTTTCAAAAGTAGGCAGTGGAGAAAGGAAGTTCTCTGTTTCTTTTTTTTTTTTTTTTAAATAAAAAGTAGTAAGAAAGAAAAATGTAAAATCCTGACAGTGTAGAGGTACTAGAGAGAGAGAGGAGAAAAATGCAAGGATAATCATGTATTTTTTTAGTTTTTTTCGAAATGTAACTAATTTTCCTTGTATTTTCTTTGCTGTTCTACTTGCCTCTCAACCTCTTAGCTCAAGAAATGTGGACAAAGCCATAAATAAGGAGGGGACCAATTGTTAATGTTGCTCTTATAAACTTAGAAATGTACAATAATAATTGTGCATTGTCATTATTTAGGGAATTCGTTCCTCAGTGATTTGTCGGAAGACCACACATTTTATGAGGAACAGCTAAAAAGATGAGAAACAAAAGTCTGAATAGTTCAGATTAATGCCTCTGTACCATATACAAATAGAAAAAAATGCCTGGCCGCTCAATGGTACTTCAGCGACTGTACTTTTTTCTGTTGGTATGTGCTCGATTTACAGTGGGTAAAATGATTGCACTAAATTTTCAGAGTGCACATTTTTGAATACTAATGAGATACCATTGTATAATTGCTAATAATCACCTTATTACCTTTTTTTCTTTTAGAGGTGTCACATTAATCTATAAAATCTTTATAAACTGATTTTTGTTTTGTCTGTTCTTTATGGGATTAAGGCATTGTATCTGTATATAGCACCGAAGACAAAAAAAAAAAAAAAAAAATCACGCCAAAACTGTTAACCTTGCTAACACATTTTGTTAGATTTATGAATGGTTTGTATGTTCCAGTTGTCTCTCAGTGTTCTATTTTTAAAACATTGTATAATTGGTGCAGCACTTTAGCTTTACATTAAGAGCATCTTCTGAAGCAGGTATTGCACTATGTCCAGTTTAGACTGTGACAGTATTACCAAGGGGCAATAGTACTTGAAAGTGGACTTTTGTTTAATATTTTAGCACACTGAGAACTAATATGAGTTACTTTTAAGCAGACTTGATCTCAGTTGCTGCTGTTCTAATGGCATGTACATTCTCTTTCAACAGCAAGTGACAGGGCAACAGCAGGAAATAAACAATGTGGTACAAAGAAAAATTGCTGTGGATGAAGAAAATGCCTTGATGAAGACGGAATTGAACGATCTACAGCAGAAATATACAGATAAAAGCCAGGAACTTAAGGTATATTGAGTTGTACATGTTTTTCAGGGCCAGGGCTTTGAAGCAGTCCTTGAAACAATGTCAGCTTTTGTGGCACGAAAATGACAGGCTTCAGGGAAAATTGCCTAAGGCCATCATAGCACTTTAACATCTTGCTTTTTCTTTTTTTTTTTTTTCTTTATGCAAAACTTAAGCAAAAGCTGCTTAAAAGCTAAGAATCTAAGCCTTATAACTTCCAAATAAATAGTTAATGATTGATATGGAGCAAAGAAAGTAGGAGTGTGAGGATGTGGCTTCTTCTAATTAGATTGTGATTGGACTCGCATTATTAATTGATAATGCTTCGGACTGGGAGTATATGTCTTTGTGGGTCTCAAAAATAGCTGGGGACAGCATCAAAGGCAGCTTGATCAATTAATGGGCTCCTTGCAAATGTGTTCTTATCAGACCTGTCATCTAAGTAAAAAATATGACCCTTCTACCTGCATCAAAGCAGACCAATAAAAGCATACAGGTGACCTTGCCAGTCAAATGTAGAAAAAAGCTGCTGTGAAGGTAAAACTGCACAGTTTAGATTTGCTGATTAATTCTTACTTTTTTTTGTTTATTGACCCTTATTGCTGTGTTCGGCAGGATGCTAAGGATCGTGCTTGGAAACGAGAAGAGCAGAGCAAGCTGGTGATAAAGAAACTGGAGGAGGAAAAAGAGGGATTAAGCACACGCTGCTCTGACCTGCTGAGTAACCTAGAGAAACTGAAGAAGCAGGAGGCCCAGTGGAAAGGAGAAAAATCTGGCATTGATTCCAAAGTAAAGGTATGGGAGGGGAAATAAATCCTGGTTAGGATTTCAGAACAGTTTCTCACAGCCATTATATACTTCACTATATTTTCTTTAATACCAAGTTATGTATTCACATATTCCACTGGGGACGGTCTTTCATTTAAATTCCTTCACTTAACACACACAGCTTTTTAAAAATTGATACTGCAAAGCAGGAAACAAACTTCAAATAGTCATTCTTGAGCAAGAGGAGATGATGGGAGGAAACTGTTGTGTAGACATCTTTTTTATTCTGTATGACTGCAGCTGGTGGCTATTTCTGGAAGAAAACTATTTTTGTTACACTATAATAGAATAATTGCAGATTATTATAAAATAGATTATATATTTTTAACTTAATACTAGTTAATAAAGTGTCTGTTAAATTTATCACAATCCATCTGAGGTCCTGGTCAACAAACT